>NW_019268557.1:1283944-1328584 GCF_002738365.1 Cucurbita moschata | reverse complement strand
CCAAAAAAAAAAAAAAAAAAAAAAAATCAAGATCAAAACCAAGTTGAGCCTAACTCAACCATCAATAGAATTCCATATATTCTCGAAATACATTAAAAAAAAAGAAAAAGAAAAAAGATATCATGTTTCCACAGCAAATGAACTGAGAGAGGTTCCATTATTAATACCAATGTCTCCTCAACAGAGGAACCAAACCCCCAAGTGGGCAGTTTTGAGAATTGTCATTCAAGCATTATTCCATCGACATTATGATAAACCAACAGGATTTTGAACCTCAGAACATTGCAGTAGCTGCCTAGAAACGTTCAAAAGAAGGAAATGGGGGGCTAAAAAGAGAAGAAAACCCAGAAACTGACTGAAACATCTAGATATGAACCAATTCAGATGATCTGAATTTGACAAAACAAGCACACTCATAAACTCGAGAGGATCTAGTTGTCTTTCGACTCGTTGACGACGATGACGACACGGGAAACAAAAGGAAGTAGCCCCATCAGCTAGAAGGCAGGCAGACTGGAATACCTTTGTGGAAAGGCATTTTTGAAATGATCATAAAGTTTTGCACAGACAATATATACAGCACATTAGCTCTGTCTGCTATATACTAACATTTTTCAACTTTTCAGGTCATCTCTCCAGCAGTTACTTTTGACACAAGTAACTGGTGCAACCATCACAACAACAATCAACTTTCCATGTGAGTGAGTTTGCACTAGTTTCCTTGAGTTTTGCAGCAACTAAAGGTCCATTCAGTCACATCCTATCCATACTTCAACATATGGGAAGAAAATTTGCAGCAAAAGGCATTGATACATGTTTCGAGATAGAGTGAGTGAGACCAAGACGGTGGCATCTCGTTCCAAACCATGAGCTGCTTTCCAAAATTAAACAGCTGGGTGATCTGATCGCCATGTTTTAGTAAATGCTATGAGCTATAAGGAACGGATGTTGCTGGAAGCTTGCGCGATATAGATGATACTTCATGAGTGGCAACAGGCTTATTGGTTAACCGCCGCTTGTAGCGTTTGAGGACGGATGCCAAGTTCTCCTTCCCCTTTGGGAACGCTACATCGCCTACAGCTGTACCAGTTCGGCCCTTTCTGCAAGAGATAGCAATCTCCACATCCTTGACCATATCCAGAAGCATTGCGGCAGTGGTGCATTTTCCCTTGCCAGGTTTTGCAGCAGGAGGCAACATTCCGTTTGCAATTTGTGGGCTTGACCTCTGCTGAAATGCTTGAGGAATTTGAAGGCAGAAGCATGGCGGCATTGGTATACGAGGCTTTGAAAATGCAGGATCAATAATGCCCTGAAAGCGTGTTGCCATTAGAGTTCACAAAATTAGAGTGTCAAAAGCTGAGAAAAATAAAGCATGTTATTGATACAGAAAAATACTCGACGTGTACCTGGAGACGATTTAGTACGTAAGTATATTTTCCCCATAGTTCTGGCCGACTTTCCATAAGTGAGAGATCCAGAATTCGGTGAATGCACCATACACCAAAACTTACAATCAAATCTGATCTCCAAATACAACCCTCCCCACAATGAGATACTGAGGATATAGAAACGTTTGTAGAGTTTGTACCATTCTTCATTCCAGAAACCGACCTCCTATCAGGAGAAAATGAAGGAGATTCTTTCATACGGACCCCCCGATTCATCTCCCCAGCCTCAGCGTCATAAAGAAATTTCTCCCTTGCAGCTACACAATCAATTAGTTCCTCATCAGCACCATCACTTTGCCCAAACAACCACTCTGATCCTTCCAATTTCAGAAGTCTGACAATGCAGTCTCTGAAGGACTGGAGAAGTCTGGCCTCTGAATTCACAACAAAAGAGGCTTCATGACTAATTGAATGCAGCAGCTTCCCAATGCCTCTACTCTCAGAGTTGCTATTTTTATCCATGCCAAATTGCTCAGAAGGCTGTCTAGACCAGAAAGATCCAGAATCCAAAGGAGGATTCATTTGTGGTGATAAAGCACCACGGTAGACATTCGACGGAGAAAGTTCATCAAATGCTAATGGAGCAACTGATCTTGATCCAGAATTTGTGTAGGACACTCCACGAGATGTTATTCTACCAATAGATGATCCATAACCAGTCATATTATCCCACTGAGAACTCTTATCTGATACATGCTGATCCCGGTGAATATCGGGCAAGCTATGGTATTTCTTTGTATTAGATACACTTGACAAATTCTCACCAGTTCCAGAAGGAGAAAGATCATAATATTGCCTCTCGGATTCAGAAGCAGGATTCCTGGATACCGCAAAGTTAGAGAATCCAGGGGAAGGGGCCTGACAAGCACCCAAGCCATTTTGTAACTTTTGACCCATCGCAAATGCAACCGAGTCTCGCAAGCTTGCACCACCAGCACCACCCAAGGTATGATATTTAGAGCCTGATGAATCCAACTGACCATTCAAGTTACCAGAAATTTTGTCCTTGGCCATTCTACTCAGGTAATTAAACTGATAGCCATGAACTGTGGCAGGCTGATAATCCCAACTCTCTGAAGAAGGTAAACTGCGCAAACTAGAATAGCGCTTCACTCCAGAGTCAAAACCATTATGGCTAGATTGATTCATATATGCATCCAAATGCTGGATGTGGTTAGACCACAATGGTTGATGCCCCTTTTGTATCCCATAGGATGATTCTAAACTACTTTGTACCCTGTGACTCTTCGGGGAGTCGTATAGACCTGAAGGAATTGGATCAGATGCTTTGCTTCCAAGAGGTGATGAGAAAGGAAAATCTTTTCCAACAGCATCCAATTTCAGAGAGGAAGTTACGAGTTTCGAATCAATTCCCAGCAACAAATCTAGTTTCTTAACCTTAGCATTTTGAGTGGCCACTCCATGAAAATCATATAATTGTCCCCAAAACTCATCAAGAATTGCAGTTAGTTGGCGCCTTGCAGCACGTCCAAGTCCAGCCAACCTTGAAAGACTACCAGTGCCAGTCCCACCTCCTTCTTCGCTTTTCCCACCGATACTTCTAAAAGATCCAGGACCCTCAGATGTTGAAGATGGTATACTCCCAGAGATCTCTTTCAAGGACTCTTCAGCCTCCCAGTTATCAACTTCATAATCATCCTTCTCCGAACGTAAGTCACCATCCAGTCCAACAGTCTTTTCAATGGGCTCCACTGAGTCAATTTTTAAGACCTTTTTGTCAGCCAATGTTTGATCAGGAACATCATGAGTCACAGCTAAGGACGAGACTATCTCCTCAGTGGATTCAAGTTCATCTGGTACATATTTTAGGGAGCTTTGAGCAACACTAATAGATCGATTCTCACTTTGATTAACTGAACCAAGCATCTGATCAGGTTCCATAATATTTTCAGGCAAACCAAAATCAAACTTTGCAGCAGACAAGTCTGAATGACTTTCTACAGGTTCTGCACTGTATGAACTTTTCCCCAAATCTATGTCTTCTCTCTCTGCAGCTGAATCAGGAATGACCTGTGGTATATCCCATTTCAATACTTGAGTATCTAATTGGGCAATCGTAGTGGCAGACTTTAATGGGGTAGCAGCCAACCATAGCATCAGACAAAACGATGAACAAGCAGTAATAAGAAGAATCACATATGGGATTGACATACCACTCCCCATGCTCCACCTCATATTTAATGCCCAATCACTGTTACCAAATATCATCTCTATAACAAATATAATTTTCAGTCCTAATATTCCAATAAAGATAGCAATTGCAATGAATTCCACGAGCTGCGATGTTTTGAAGGCACCCATTATTGGTCTTGATGAAGCAATACGATAGAGGGGAATCACAGAAGATGGAAGCAATAGAGCAACCATAACCTGAGAAAATATAAGAAGCTGATACATCCCTTCAGCTCCTGAACTCCAGACACAACAAAGTGCTGGAATAATGGCAATGATCCTAATTGTAGCACAATGGAGCCAACCAGGAATATCTAATTTTAAGAAATTAGTCAGGACGAGTTGACCACCGAGACTCCATGTGAGTGCCGTGATTTGATTTGATATAAACAGAACAAGTAAGAAGAGAACATATACCACTGGGCTCCTAAATACCTGCATAATTTGGGGGGAAGTAGGGAATAAGATCAATACTCATCATAGTGTAATACTGTGCTAATGTAGCATGTAAACAAGAAAAAAAAAAATTAGAAAAGAGGAAGGGGGGGCTCTAAAACACCTGCTCCATTAGAGATAATGCATCTGGAAAGGTGTGCAAAGCAAGGCCACTGCTATAGAATACATTTGCAGCTGAGTTCATCAGGACATTATTCACCACATAAATTCCACTGAATATGCAGAAAATGGCAAACAAATGATTATGACACAAAACTTCTTTGGAAACATTTGGCGGACTCTGGTGCTGCTGCAAGAAAATATTGGAAAAGCATTACAAAGGAAATAAAGACGTCCAAATTTATAACATGAAAAATGGAAGTTTTTTCCCTTGCAGAGTAAAAGAGAAATCTAGATGCTTAAAATTAGGAACGAAGGATACAAGTTTTTCACATTCAAGGCACTATTATATCAGCAAACATTTAGAGGAATCTAGATGCTGAAAAATTAGGAACTGTGGAACGTAAGTATGAGTTAGCATGGAGCATATCAGCAAACTTTTCTAGCATGGAGCATTCAATCCCAGAAGTTCGGGTCTAAATGAACTGCCCCGAACGACATCCTAATCTTAAGATATTGGTACGCAAAAAAACATCTCTTTTTGACTGTCCTTGTTCGCTCATACACATTGACTGGGAAAAGTAAGACATTTTGCAGTTTTAAGCTCAAGCAAAGACAGACAAATAGCGAGAGAAGAAATGAGAAGTACCAGCACAATAGAAGAATGGACATAAAAATTGTGAGGCATGACACTTGCTCCGAGAAGACTCATAAGAGTAAAGGCACTTTCCCCATTTAACCGTGTCAGCGTGAGATTCATGGAAAGTGGGATTTCAGGTTGACTGATTAGTACTCCAAGAACCAAAGAGATCAGTATAAACCCCGCCATGCATATATACAGGAACTTCGCCTTGCTATCTTCCTAGAAAATAGAAACGCATTGAGGTAATGAATTACATCAAAGGGAAAATTACAAATGATTGTGATTAAAAGTTTCGCTTACCAGAAGGTCGGCAAAAGGGGGACATAAAGCAGAAGCAACACCCGTCAAAAGAACACAGGTGAAGAGGTCCCATCCAAGCAGAAGATTAAGTCCATGTGAAATGCCCAAGATCTAGTACGTTTGTAAATGCATATTAGTCTTATAATGAAGTTAGTTTCCAAATCCTAAGAGTTAAAACATGATTGAATTAGACCATTCTCCACTAGAAATTTCTCTTATCAAAATTGAATCACGGGTTGGCTTGAATAAGTTAGCAGAAACAAAATAAAATTACCATAGTAAGGTCTAACAGAATCACCGAAGCCTCTGCTTGAATTCCCAGAAATATGCATGTACACTTATCGTACTCCTCGCTGCAAATCTTTGGTGGTATCAACAGAAGAAAACAGGAAAAAAATTATCAATTTCCCATAACATTTAGCAACGAGCAGTCAAGTAATGAAATAAAAAATAACAGAAATCAGCCTATACCATGGCACAGAACAAAATGAAAGAGGCAGAAAGTGAAGGTTAAAACCTAATGTTTCAAACATAACAGATGAGTACAGTTCTTGAGGGTAACCAATATCGGTCAACAGACTGATTTTCAGATAAAAGCTGCTTGGTAGACGCCTAAAACAGTAACATATGTACAAAAGGCAAGGGAGATACACCGCTCATATAACATAGACCACTGATTTAAATACAAGAAAAGAACAATAGATTCACTTCATTGGTAAAAGTACTGAAGCCTTGAAGACACATAAATTATACCTGGGCAAGACCTCTTCCAGTGACCACGCCAATGCTAGCAGAGAGATACTGGCACAAAATAGCAGCAAGATTGAGAAGAAGCACTAACACAAACAGATCAAACCCAAACCGTGCTCCTCCTTCCACAGTTGCAGCCCACTTTCCAGGGTCAACATAACTTATCGAAACCAGAAGTGCAGGTGCAATGAAAGGTATAAATCGAGGAATAGTGCCTGATCCATGAGTTGTATGCAATGACGTAGATTCCATGGTGTAAATGGGGAATTCCCACAAAATAGTCTGATAGATCAGTGTTAAAGCGTGGCTAACAAGTCCAGGAAACTACAGACTTCCTGATAAGCACCAAGATAAAAAATTTACATCACAGCTGTTCGTGTTTCCTACAACTACAACCATTCGCCTCTCTTTCACTGGAAAGTAACAATTTCCACAATAAAAAGTTCCATTCATCGTAAACAACCCCCCTGTTCAATCATATTTTGCAAATATAACATGTTCACCCATGATTGGCCCAATAATATCATTTTAGCACATTTTTTGTCATCAATCCCTCAGTCCTAATATCATAAAAATCCTGGAATCGTGGCTGTGGTTAGCCACTATAGAGTACCCTATCAATTTACTGACAGTTCCAAACAAATAAGAGAGCTCAACCCAGAAAAGAAGAACTTTGATCTGTAATATACTACCCTGCTCAAAAACGAATATTCTACTTTCACCGATAGAACAGATCCTGATACAACAGCCACCTCCTCCAATGCTCACTATGACCTAAATCAATAAAATGATATCCATCAGAATCAAAACAAGATGAAGAGAGAGCTGTAATGCAGAAGAAAATAGTTTTAGTGTTTATGCATTGCATTCGGAAAAACAATAGATGATCGGATTTCAAAATTACAATCATAAAGTAGAAACGCTGAAACTTCGGAATCCAAATTTTGCTATTAACAAAAAATCTGAAATCGTGCATAGTGTCACGGTCATGCTTGTTCAAGGCATGTTGTCCATGGCCACATGCCCGTTACACGCCGAAACCCTTTGCCTTGTACTACTTTACCGCTTTCCTTTACTGCTTTCATGTTGTCCATAGTCACATGCCCATTACACGGCGAAATCATGGCTACACTTGGTAGACATGAAATGCCTCAAAATGTACTATAGGGGGAAGCGACTAGTTGTCAAATTCTCCCTACTCGAAAAGTTATGTACTGTTTAAGCCGTTGTTGTTGCCTTTTTGCTTGCATACTATATAACACCACTCTCAATCTCTCTCTCATTCTTGCTTTCAAAACTCTCTTTACAAAACCTCTCTCCATTCTTTTCTAAAATCTTCTCTTCAAATCAGAGGTTTGAATAAACGTTGCCTGACCATAGGCAATGTGATCCGAAATTGGCTTGCCTCACTCAGTACTGAAAGTGAGTGTCGCACAATCGTCAAATCCGTTGCCAAGAAACGACAATTGTTATCGACGGTTCGTTGAAGGATTCTCAAAGCGCGCAGGTCCCTTGACTGAACTACTAAAGAAGGGAAACAAGTGGAGTTGGACTCCATGTTGTCAAGAAGCCTTCAACAACTTAAAGAACGCTATAATGGAAGGGCCAGTTTTGGGAATTGCCGACGTGACAAAACCCTTCAAAGTCGAAACGGATGCATCAGACTTCGCCCTAGGGGGCGTCCTACTGCAAGAGGGACACCCCATTGCATACAAGAGTCGGAAGCTAAATGAGGCAGAAAGAAGGTATGCAGCATCCAAGAAAAAAATGTTGGCAGTAGTCCACTGTTTACGAGCTTGGAGACAGTACCTCCTCGGAGCTAAGTTTGTAGCCAAGACAGAAAACAGTTCCATTTGTCACTTCTTTGACCAACCCAAGTTGTCGTCGAAACAAGCGCGTTGGCAAGAATGTGTGGCAAAATTCAACTTTCAGTTCGAACACAGGCCAAGTAAAGCAAATCAAGCTGCAAATGCCTTAAGTTGGAAGAGCGAACATGCAGCTTTGTGCATGTTAGCTCATCTACAAGCAAGTAAGCTGAGCGGAACAATACGAGAAAGTATTAAAGAACACCTAGCCAAAGACCCGGCCACCCAGGCCATCATGCAGCTAGCCAGAGAGGGGAAGACTCGCTAGTTTTGGGTCAAGGACAATTTACTCTTCACCAAGGAAAATTGTCTTTACGTTCCCCATTCGGGGAACCTAAGGAGACTCTTACTTAAAGAATGCCACGACACATCTTGGGCGGGCCACAACGGGTGGCAGAGAACCTATGCCCTCCTAAAAAGGGGCACTATTGGCCGAACCTCCGCGACAATGCGACACAGTTTACAAAGACTTGTCGTATCTGCCAACAAAACAAGGTTGAGCGAAACAAAATTGCGAAACTACTAGAACCTTTACCGGTCACTTCCCGATCGTGGGAAAGTGTTTCTCTAGATTTTATCACACACCTCCCCAAGGTAGGAGAAATGGAGTCCATCTTGGTCATCGTCGACAGGTTCTCTAAATATGCCACATTCATCCCACCTCCCAAGTCATGCTCTGCTGAAGCGACCGCACAACTATTCTTTCGACACGTAATCAAGTTGTGGGGCATTCCCACTAGCATTATCAGTGATCGTGATCCGAGATTCATAGGGACCTTTTGGACCGAGTTGTTCAAGCTATTGGGTCGATAAACGTCTCTTCGAGTTATCACCCCCAAACTGACGAACAAACTGAAAGGATCAACGGTATGCTTGAGGAGTTCTTACGTTATTTCATCGATGCACGACAGAAGAACTGGGTACAAATGCTTGATGTTGCTCAGTTTAGCTTCAATTGCCAACAAAGCTCGTCGACAAGAAAAACCCCTCTTGAAATAGTATGTGGTAGACAACCAGTTATGCCCCATGTTATTGACCACCCCTATGCTGGGAGAAGCCCTCAAGCGTACAACTTCACCAAAGAGTGGAAGCAAACCTCTAAAATAGCACGAGTGTACTTGGAGAAAGCCTCACGAAGAACGAAGAATGAAGAAGTGGGCAGACCAAAAACAAAGATCATTAGAGTTTCAGGCTGGTGACCAAGTTATGATCAGGCTGAGATCAGAACAATTTAGATTCCGTGGGAATCGGGACCATCGACTAGTGCGAAAGTATGAGGGACCAATTGAAGTCATTGAGAAAGTCGGAAGGACTTCATATCGTCTCCAACTACCTACATGGATGAGAATTTACCCCGTCATCCATGTAAGTAACCTAAAACCGTATCATCCAGACCACGACGACCATCAACGCAGCCAAGTGACACGACCCACAGTGATGATGAAGGACTCGAGTAAAAAGGAAGTAGAAGAGATTTTAGCCAAGTGAACCCATCGCATTGGCAAACTAAAGCACAACTTACAGGAATTTTTAGTTAAGTGGAAAGGACTACCAGAAGAAGAAATCAGCTGGGAACGTGCCGACGACCTGAAGACAGCCGCACCTCAAATTGCTGAGATTGAAGAAATGAGATGGTTGACAGGGACGTCAACCAATTAACTGGGGGAGGATGCCACGATCATGCTTGTCTAAGGCGTGTTGCCCATGGCCGCATGCCTATTACACGCTGAAACCCTTTGCCTTGTACTACTTTAAGCTTTCATTTACTGCTTTCATGTTGTATTATCTCTTTCATGTTTCCTCTAAAAGTATGGCGTTTCAGCGAAATCATGGTTACGCCTGGTAGACATAAAATGCCTCAAAATGTACTATAGGGAGATGCGACTAGTTGTCAAATTCTCCCTGCCCGAAAAGTTTATACTGTTTAAACCATTGTTGTTGCCTTTTTGCTTGCATGCTATATAACACCATTCTCAATCTCTCTCTCATTCTCGCTTTCAAAACTCTTTTTACAAAACCTCTCTCTCCCATTTTCTAAAATCTACTCTTCAAATGGGGCCCAAGGTTTGCATACACGTTGCCCGACCGTAGACAATGTGATCTGAAGTTGGCTTGACTCACTCAGTGCAGAGAGTGAGTGCCGCACAATCGCCAAATCCGCTACCAAGAAACAGCAATTGTGACATATAGCATGAAATATTTGGGAATCAAGATAGATATTGATTAAACAAACTGAAAAAACCCACATGTATAAGAAAGAGTAATATTCAAGAAAGTCAGTGTAGCAATCTTTAATAAACGCTTGATTTACGGAGGTAAGAGCATTCCAGAAGTATGTTCACAACCATGAGTAATCCTACTAATAAATAAGCCTGCCATAGCCCCAAATCCCCCACACCCTCTTTCTTCCCTGAAGAAAGTCAACAACCATAGCTGCCATTGCAGTCGTAGTAGCTCAATTACTGAAAGCCTAACAATTCAAACCCTAGACAGTCAAAAATCACCAAGGACTTTCATCAAACACAACAAAGGCATGACAAAAATTGCAGTGCACAAATCAAAAACAGCTCAAATAAATCCCAACCCAGTATCCCATAACAAATTCGCCACTAAAAAGGAAGATCAGAATAATAAAATTGAAAAAAACCACGGATCCGATGCAAGTCGAAGATGACAAAGAAGTAAAAAGAAGTAAAAGGGAAGCTTCATTAGCACGGATTTCGAAACATATCATTGACAGCGCTGAAAAGAAACTAAAAAACGAAACAAACCCACACGAAGCTGGAAAAGAAAAGGTAGGGTTTGAAAATTGTTCTTCTTCCTTGTGTTAATCACCTGGTTTCCGTTTCTCGCTTTATTTGAGCCAAATCCCATTCAATCCATGTATTTAGTCTGGATAGTAGATCTCATAGATACTTCAGAAACGCCACAGAGTTAATTGCACAAGCTTTATATAAAGTGAGAGATAGAAAGAACAGAGTTGTTTTGGGGAATGATGAGAGAGAAAGAAAAGGAAAAATATAAGAAAAAAGCAACTGGTGGGGTTTGAAGGTAATCTCGGCGAGAGAGAGTTTGTGTGTGAGAAAGTGCAGAAATCCCACAACAATAAATTAAAACCTTTTTGATTTATAGGCGATGAGAGTTAGAGAGTGGTTTAGGCTCAGCCTCCGCACTCCCCCAATTTTTCTCTCTCCTCTCTCTTCTGTTCTTCTTCTGTTCTTCTTCTTCTTCTTTTCTTCTTCGCTAAACCTCTGTGCTCAACTTATCTGGAAAATTTCTGTTCTTCATCTCTTCCTTTCTTCCATTGGATTTGTGAAGACAGCTCACGGATGATGCTTACTTTTCCTTGTTTCAGCCAACTTTAGGAATGCGTATTATCCCAATAGTACGGTCAACTTCAACCCAAACGACGTGTCGGCACAACAATTATAATTTCTTTCAATTTTTACAGTTTTCGTTTCCTCGATTTTCTCACTTTTATTGTTATTTTTTATTTATTAAATCTCGAGATTCTCCTCCTTAATTTTTCTTTTATTACTTTCATAATTAACTTCCCCTCAATTCCTCAAAATGAATTAAATTATTCTCTTAGTGCCATGGTTCCACACAGCTTTGGACATTTTATTTAGTTTTCTTTTTTCTTTTGATATTATATATATATATATATATATATATATATATATATATATATATATATATATATTTTAATGTTTTCGTCAAATTTTTTAAAAAAATTATAGTTTCTCTACTCGGCGTGAATGTGACATTCAAACCATACTTAGACACTGTCATGGCTACTAGCACGTCCATGAATTTGTTACCTCAATCCATTCTTCAAACATTAGTTAGAGAAGAGAACGAACATTACTTATAAAAGTGTAGAAATCTCTCCTAACAAATACGTTTTAAAACCTTAAGACGAAGCCTAGGAACAAAGTCCAAAAAACATTATCTGCTAGCGGTAAATTTGAATGGTTACAAATGATACAATGGGACGGTGTGCCAGCGAGGACGCTAGCCCCTAAGAAGTGGATTGTGAGATCCTACATCGGTTGAAGAGGAGAACGAAACATTCTTTATAACAGTGTGGAAGTTCTTCCCATGCATTTTAAAAGAAAACTCAAGAGAACAATCTACTAACAGTGGTTTTAGATGTTAATTTGAGAGCGGTAAGAGTGATTATATATAAAGAATGATATGAAGCAGTTAATCTGCAAGAACTCACCTGGTTTTCTTGGGCACTTTGGAAGTACCTGCAAATGAAAACAAATCCCATATGAGTTAAAAATTCTTAAATGGATAAGGAAGTGAGTTGATGTCAGATAGATATCCCTCGCCCAAAAAGTTAGTTCAAGAGATAAGACTTGTCCATACCTATAAGAATCAACGTCCCATGCCTTTTTAAACAACTATAATAAATAGCTCTGCGTTCTGGAGCAGCACAGTTGTAAATGTCAAAGAAAAAGACAAGCACATAGTGTAGAAATCTTCAAATAAGTGCACAAAAACCCCTCAATTTCCACTCCCACCGTATCTAATTCTATAATCTTCGAGCCCTCTCTAGCCATGCGTACTTCAAAAACAGGTTAACGCCCAGAAGTTATTATTATACCTGACGTCTGGGCTTCATTCAGAAGAGCAACAAAAGTTATTACCATACTGGATAGATCGGCTTGTGTAGCTGATGGCATCCATGAAGAAATTATACATTGGGAATTGGGCGTAGGATGGGCGGGTTGGCAGGGTCAAGGTTTTTTCTTGTTGGTTGTGGCATTTCATCAAACACTTGGCGGGCAGAGACCAGAGAAGCTGGGCTGCAACCGCAGAATTGGCGATGACCCACGTCAAGAAACAACACGACCAACTTGCAGTTGCAGATTACCCAAATGCAGCTTTGTTAGGTTCCAAACCGGCCCACATAAAAATCAATCTTTCTTCCCTTAATATATATATATATACAGAATATGAATATAGCATTGTTTTTTTTTTAATTATTTTAAAATTTAAATATTAAATATTCACGAGTCACAGATCATACTAATATCGGTTACAAACGTTAAATATTTTTTACATTAATAAAAATAGGGTAAAGTTGATTATAATTATACTTTTAGGTTGGCCGACTTGATCGCCATAAAAGAAAACAAAATCAACCTAGAAATCCACTAAAGTTTCCGTTTTCAAAAAATTCAATTAAACCAAAATTGGAAATAATCTAACACAACTCAACCCAACATTTATAATTTGGATTGAACGATCAAAATTAGTCATATTTTCAGACCCAACACGTGTTCATAAATAAATTAATTCGATGAATAAGGGAGTTAAACTTGCTTTAAATGGTGAGAATTAAAATGTTTGTTCCGAAGCGAGAAGAGAGCGGTGGGCACCACGAAATTGGCGTTATCTCTTCTCATTCAATGCACAACTTTGCGAATCTCCTAGAAAATTCAACCCCCTAAACACAACCAAGTTTACTACTTCCAAACCGAGCCCCTGGTAAGTTGCAAAACTATGGTCGGGTTTTGATTTAGAGATCTTATTTTATTTTAATTTTAACTAAATTTACTACGTCCAAACCGAGCCCCTGGTAAGTTGCAAAACTATGGTTGGGTTTTGATTAAGAAACCTTATTTTATTTTAATTTCAATTAAATTTACTACTTCCAAACCGAGCCCCTGTGGTAACTTGCAAAACTATGTTCGTGTTTTGATCAAGAAATCTTATTTTATTTTAATTTTTTTTTAAAATAATTATAATTTTCTCGAGCATACATTTAAAAAACAATATCAAATTTCATATATATATATAGGAGTGTAATTAATTAAAATAATATGACCTAGTAAAATTCAAGATTATACCCTAAATTTAGATCATCCTATTTCAAAAGTCAATTTCCAGATCAACATCCACACAAAAACATTTAACAAACTCAAACATGTTGATTGAACTTTAGCCTTACAATAAATAAATACATATAATATTGTCCTCACATTATTTATCATTTAATTAACCATGAATCATATCATATCATGTGCTCTTTAGTATTTTTTTTTAATGCTTAAATATATATTTATTGTACTCCCATTATCTTCTGAAAATACAAGTATTTTTTAAAATATTAGAATTTTCCCTCCATTTTTCTTGGATTGCCATTGCTCCAATAATAAGTAATTATATATATATATATATATATATATATATATATATATATATTGGAGAAGATGCAAATTTATGAAATTTATGGGGTTTTGAAGCAAATATGGTTAATGTTCTTAAAAGGAGTAGTTGGTTCATTGAATCTTTATCTAACAAAAAAACAAGTGTGTTTATAATTAAGAGGACACATGTTGAAGAGTATCATTTAAAATTATTAATATTATGATATTTTTTATAATTATTTATTACTCTATTATATAAATAGATATGTACTTTATATACATAATTAATCCAGCATTATTTAATTCGTACATATGCTAATTTAGACCAAGCTTAATTAGTGAAGCCATTATGGTCTTTAAAAAAAATTATTGAAACAAACCAAATTAGTTGCAAATTGATAAGATTTGGGCAAAAAGATTTATTTATTTATTTATTTTTTTTTTTTGGACAAATCTGGGGTTAATTTGGTTGATGACTAGAACCACTCAAATAAAATTCACAATCCAAACTCGGGTTGTTCTTTTTTCTATATATAATTATTTTTAAAAAATTATACTAGTCTTTAATAACTAAAATCTCATAAATTTCAAATATTAAATCTTTATAAACCACGAATATTCTTAATTTTCATATCGCTCTTAAAAGTAAGATAAGACAGAATTGAGTTGTAACCCAACTAACAAAATGTGAATCTAATCCGAATTTTTTCGTTTATTTTTTAAATTCAATTCAACTCAAACTAAAGAAAAATAAAATTCAACCTAACTCAATCCGAACTGAATTTAAGTTGGATAGTTTAGATTGATTGAATTATTGAGTCATTTAAATACATCTATACAAAAAGTTGACGAATATAATATTTTTAAATTTTCATTACGTACCTTTCAATTCATTTCAAAGTTAATTTTTTAGTTACAAGATAACATATTTAAGAAGTTGAACTATATACACTAAATTCAACATACTAATTAAATCAATTACATATTACATATATAATATTTCAAATATTTAAATACTATATTGGTCAATGCAGCGTCGGTTTTGGTACACTAATATCCGGAATATGAATATCTTTATCCGTACGGAGCAGCTGTTAAGCGGCATGTGTCTTGAGATGCGAAGAAATGGGAATAACCATTTCGGAATAGGAATAGCCCTTTTCCCAAATGTTCGGAATCCCTTTATGGGCCGAAGCCCCTAAAAAGGGCTAATACTGAGAGTCCAGTCCAATCCAGTAGCAGCCCACTTCAAAGCAGACCCAATGCTAAAAATGTGCCATTTTATTTATTTATTTTTAAATATCATAAGATATAAATAATGGATGATTAAATTAATATTTCAAAAAAAGGCTTATCATTCTATTCTCTTATTTAAAATTCTAATGCCAATTCAAAAAATCTAAGTGAACCTGACCTATTAATATTTTGAAAATTATTAATATTATATAACTAGACACAAAATTGAAAGTTTAAATGATATAACTCTCTACACTGATATGATATTGTTTAGTTTGAGCATAAGTTCTCGTGACTTTGTTTTGGACTTCCCAAAATGCCTGACACGAATGGAGATAGTATTTCTTGATTATAAACTCATGATTATTCTTTAGATTAGCGAAGGTGAGACTTTCATCCCCAACCATTTTTTCTGTTAGTTAGCTCCAAAATTTGAAACACCCAGCTGCCCCTTTTGGTTTTGATCCATGAAATGAAAACATGTGAAGCTGTGGCCAACATCCAGCTGCCCATTTATTGAATTTCACAAGGTTTTTAGTGGACGAGAAGCTAAGATGAAAAGAGTGAGAGAAATCAGGCTTTTAGAGTACTAAAAGGTTGAAATTTTTTAAGAAAAAGTTAGGATCTTCACATGATACTCATAAAATAACTTAGTACGACCAAAAAAGGGCCTCCATGGATCACAGTTTCTTCAGCTCATGAAAGCTTAAATGGCCAATAATGGTTAATTTCAAAAATTCTAGTTCGAGTTCGAGTTTGAGTTCTCACGTCCATGGAGATGGGATCAGTCACAGTAAGGTAATATTAATATTATCATTAGTGTTTGAATTCATAGAGTTTGTATAATCTTTGATGGGTCTGGGGATTGACGTGTAGATTCGAAGAGGAAGAGCTTGAAAATGGTGAATCAGAGAGGAGGAGAAAGAGAGGGAGAAGGAAGGATGCGGAGGATGGAATGGTATTAGATCCAAGACTGCCCATATTGAACGCATGGAACAGGATTTTTCTGGTGGCTTGTCTGGTTTCACTATTTGTGGACCCTCTCTTCTTCTTCCTGCCCCTTGTCAACACCGAGGACGTCTGCGTCGAAACCAGCCGAGGGCTCGCCGTGGCGCTGACCGTGGTTCGATCCATGGCGGATGTGTTCTACATAACCCACATAGTGGTGAGGTTTAGGACTGCTTATGTAGCTCCCTCCTCCAGGATCTTTGGAAGAGGGGAGCTCGTCAGTCTCCCTTCTAAGATTGCTGCCAACTATCTTGGTTTCGAGTTTTGGCTTCATTTCGCTGCTGCTTTGCCTCTTCCACAGGTCCCTTTCGTTCTGCTTCTTACGTACCGAAGTTATCAATATAAATCTTCAACAAATATTTCTCATGCATTCTCTCACTTGTTCTTTGTGTTCATCTAGATCGAGTATGTGCATTATTGTGCGATCCTAACAATTGATCCTACGTTAGACCATTTCAAATTTTAATTAATGGTGTGAATGGACAGGCATTCATATGGGCTGCAATCCCAAACATGATGAGGGGTTCAAACATGAGCCCATGGAGTTACTTTGTTCGGTTCTCCATTCTGTTCCAGTACCTGTTGAGGCTGTATCTCATCTTCCCTCTATCTGAACAGATCATTAAGGCCACTGGAGCTCTGATGAAAACGGCATGGGCTGGAGCTGTCTATAACCTAATGCTGTTCATGCTTGCAAGCCACGTAAATAACTTGTTCTTTGTTCTTGTTCTTTGTCCAACATTCTAAGTGGTGGATATATATGTTTAGGTTTTGGGGTCGTGTTGGTACCTTTTATCCATAGGACGACAAATGGAATGCTGGAAAAAGGTTTGCAGCTTGGGGGAGGTGGATTGCGGATATGGGTTCTTTAGTTGTAAGGCTGGCGTGGGAGATCCAAGCAGAGGTGCTTGGTTTGAAGCAACCAATGTTTCAAATCTTTGTCATCCAAGTGCCACCACTTTCTTCCATTTTGGCATCTTTTCTGATTCTTTTGCATCAACTTCTTCCTCCTTTTTCAGTAGGTACTTCTACTGTTTTTGGTGGGGGCTCAGGAATTTAAGGTACCTACTTCCATACCCGATCACTCGTAAAGTTCAGTCCCGAAACTTTGAGATAATCCGTGCTATGTTTTTGCAGCTCTCTAGGACAAAATTTGCTAACAAGTAGCAATGTGGGAGAGATTAATTTCGCCATTGTGATTGCGATTGTGGGCTTGGTTCTTTTCGCTCTTCTTATTGGAAATATGCAAGTAATTACTCTAACCTCTTCTTATAGAGTAAAATTGGTTGGAATTTGAGTAGTTGGGTTTGATAATGATTGTGGGTGGGTGCAGACTTACCTCCAATCGACGACAATGAGGCTAGAAGAGTGGAGGGTGCGGCGGAGAGACACAGAGCAATGGATGCAGCACAGGCAGCTGCCATACGAACTGAAGCAAAGCGTGAGAAAATACGAGCAATTCAGATGGATGGCAACCCATGGGGTAAACGAAGAAGACATCCTCAAAGGCCTTCCTCTGGACCTCCGACGGGACATCAAGCGCCATCTCTGCCTCGATCTCGTCCGCCAGGTTCCCCTGTTCGACGAAATGGAGGAGAGAATGTTGGACGCTATATGCGAAAGGTTGAGACCCTGTTTAAGCACTACCAATACCTGCTTGGTCCGGGAAGGCGACCCAGTCAACGAGATGCTGTTTATAATCCGTGGCCATTTGGATTCCCACACCACGAATGGCGGCCGGACTGGGTTCTTCAATTCGAGCCGTCTCGGGCCGAGTGACTTCTGTGGCGAGGAGCTACTTCCATGGGCGTTGGACCCTGGAGCAGCCGCGGTGCTACCGTCGTCGACTCGCACTGTGAAGGCCGTGACGGAAGTGGAAGGGTTCGCGCTCATTGCGGAGGATTTGAAATTCGTGGCGGCTCAGTTCCGGAGGCTTCACAGTAAGCAGCTTAGGTACACTTTCAGGTTCCACTCGCACCAGTGGCGGACGTGGGCGGCGTGCTTTATACAAGCAGCGTGGTTTAGATATAAGCGGCGGCGGAAGGAGGGGAAGAAGAATAACATTAATGTTGTTAGGAAGTATGCCGACAACTGTAGGAGGGTTGTCGGAGGTGGTGGTGGTGGTGGCAGTAGCCGGTGTTGTGATGGCGGCGAGATGAATGTCGTTCATGGGTCGCTGCAGAAGCCACTTGAACCTGATTTCTCGGTGGAACACAGATGAAGAACAAAAACATTATGCTTTTTTTTTTTAAATGTGTATTTTAATTCGAATTTATATGTGGCTTACGTTCAATCTTGTTCTGATTTTTCTTTTTCCAAAATTTAATATTACAATATAGTTTTTATACTTATAAAAATCTATAATAAATAGAGTTTCAAAATTAATTATGAAAACATATTTATATTAAGGTGGGGACGGAGACGTAAATATAATCTTGTCATCGGCCCAGGCCCATTTACTTGACATGGTATTATTGGGCTTTGATTATTGCTAAAAAGCCTCTCCAAAATGATTTGGGCTCAAGCCCATTGTCTGACCAATGTGACATGTCGACACAAATCATATTTTAGAATTTTTATTTTTATTTTTAATTATTGGTGAAATGGATTAATATGAAGGAGAAATATTCCCAAAATTTGAGTATTATTGATTGAAATCATTAAACAACTCTGACTTTACAAAAGGGATTCCCTCCCCCACATTTATTTATGACTAAACGTTAATTAGCAAATTAAAATGACATAAACAAGTTATATTATAACATTAATCATGATTTCATGAGATTAAACAACCCAAGTGATGTAACATGTGTGGTTTCATATAATAATAATAATAATAATAATAATAATATTTATTTTTTTGGAAAAAAATAGGAATTGATTTGACAATTGAAAATATGTGGGGTTATGAAAGAGTTGAGATTCCAATTCCAAAGGAATATGTTTTTATGTGTTTGACTTATTGTGTTCTATGACTAACCATTAAAAAAATAAATAAATAAATAAATAAAAGAGAATTTCTTTTTCACTATATTTTAGGCTTTTTTACCCCTTGGAAAAAGAAAACAAAAATGGGTCCCAATAATTAAAAAAAAAAACATGCTTTTAATTTCACTTTTTAAAACCTTTTATTTTGTCAAAAAAAACACTTCATCGGTTTGAGTGGTCTAATGAACACTTTACTAATTCAAAACGTGTCATATTAGAAGTTATATAAAGTTTATTCGTTTTTTTTTATAAATAATTTTAAAAAATGATTAATTTGATCTTTTAACTCCCAATAACTTGAATTATTAAATATAAAACCAGGTTTAAAATTCAAATTATTTGTTTAAGAATGTTTGATTTTTCCCTTTTATATTAATAATTTAGATAATGTTTGATTTTTTTTTTTAATAAAATTTTAAAAAAAAAGTAGATGAATTAAAATTTATTTTTAAAAAATAAAACTTTAGTTGTGTTGTCTCTCTCTCATGTGTGAGTGACTTCCAAGTAGATCAGCAAAATATGCAAATATATATATAAAAAGAAAAAAAAGCTAACTTCACGTTTCGGTCATACTATTAGTAGATATTGTCTAGTTTGACCTATTATCGTTGAACTTCACAATTCTAAAACACATCTCCTACGGAGAGATTTCCACACTATTATAAAAAAATGTTTTATTCTCCTCTCCAATTGATGTGAGATCTCACAAAAATTCTATTACAAAATAGCGAAAAAATAATACATATATACTCATCGACCCAATTCGAGTCTATGTCAAATCACTAAAGTCGAGGTTTTAATTAGAAATTCATGTCCCTCAAAAAGCATCAAACTTTTTGATTTTGTTGCCAAAGGTTTGTTCGTTAAAACCAAGTTCTTTAACACTCTCTCTAAGAAAATGGTCAAATTTTCCTTAAGAATAGGCTTTTTTATGCAAATTGGAGTTGGATGTGATGTGACCAAAAACTCCTTCAATGTTAATTTCCAACCTCAAAGTTGCTTTATTATTTTTTTTTCCTTCCATAAACTAAATTGAAAGGGATCTCTTCGAAGTCGAGATAAAGATAAAAGAAAAATAAACGTTTTACTCAAAATTTTAATATGTTTGAAGGAGTTAACGTACGGGTTACGTCTATTTATGATTTGTAATAGCTAAAGTGACTCCATAAATACAAATAACAATGGAGAATAATACCCCATATGAACCTCTCTCATTAAATTATCCAACAAGTATGCATAATCGAACTCAACATCATAGGTGACTAAGCACTCACTCAACATGAACTCCTCGTTTATTGTTTTAGTTTAAAATTCCATAAAATTCAAGTATCAAAGATTCACAAGTCACAACCCATTATTTAAAAGTAATTTGGATTGAATTATAACCCTATTTTTACGTTGTTCGGGTTGACTCAACTAAACAAAATACCAATCCACGAACGAACCCAAATTTTTTATTTTTTAAAAATTCAACACAACCCAAGTCGAAAAAATTGAGACATAAACTAAAATTTGTAAATTAAAAAAAAAAAAAAAGTGAAATGAGTAGAGGTGGAATAAAAGAGGATAAGCACAAGGATGTGAGTGAAGGGAGGTGGAGAGACATGGAAAAGAAATTGGTAAAAGGCTGCAAATAAATCCCTTCCTTTTCTCTTCCTCTTTCCCTACACTGAAATTTCCTTCTTCCTCAAACATCCACAATAATGGAATTTTTTTTTTATTTTTTTTTTAGGATTTAGGGTTTACGACGGAAATCTCTCACTTGATTTTTGTAAAACGTCTGCCCTAAATCATATAACCTCGGCCAAACTCAATTTGTCACACTCCTATTTTCTTGTAACTTTTCGATTCCACATATCAAATTCACTTCACAATCAAAATTGTGTGTTCCATAATTTTGAATTATGTAATAGATGTTTACGTTTGAATCTAAAAAAACGAATTTTTGTTCTCTCTCTTATCATTTGGATGTATGTTTGGGGTTATGGTATGAATGAAGAAACACCAATAATTGAAGAGAGAATGGATAGCCTTTTTTTTCTTTCTTTTAAAAGATCCATATAAGGAGTAAGTGCTAATGATGAATGGTTTGTAATAGAGTTGTTCGGTACTCTTGTTGCCTTTCTCGTACCATTCTCAGCTCGAGAAAAAAAAAAAAAAAAAAAAACTCATATCGATCTTACTTACCGAAGGAGACTAAAATAATTTCAAAGTTGAATGTTAGCTTATTCCTCTCATGACGTCTCAACTATACGGAGTCTATAATCAATAGACACGTATCACATCTATTAGTTTTTACCTCAGTAAAGAAATTACGTAAAAATGTCTAAATTAAGATGGGATGTTTTATATATATGTTTTTTGGAACAAATATTTGGAAAATTATATGTGATTTTAGTTTATGAAGAAAATATATAGTTACTTAAACCAAGATTAACCTAATATTATTGATTAAGTAACACTCTGTTTATATGTGTAGTAATGATGAGTTTTTATAATAAAAGAAGAAGGCCTGTGAAGGACAAATTTTGGGGATTTGGGAAGTGAAAAACTTTATAAAATTATTATTATTATTATTAAATTTTGGTGTAATCCAGGCAATGGAACCAACAATAAAATAACAAAATTATGTTAAACTAATGATTCAATCTGACACAAACCTTGGTCAAAATAATGTTACAAAATGCCTCACTCATCATAATATAAACAAACCTTTATCATTTCTCTCTCTCTCTCTCTCTTTCAATTATAAAAATTTAAAAATATTAAAAAAAAAAAAAACATTAATAACATCTACGAGTCTACCTAACATCAAATAAAAAAAAATTCATCTTTGTTGATATAAGTAGAAACTATCAATTCTTTCGGGCCGTTCTTAACTATATTTATATATCTTCAGAATCTCTCTCGTTCCATTGTAGTTTCGGTTCATTCATGTATCTCTTATTGACTCGAGGAGTATAGATATATGATCCATAATCGAGATTACTTATAAAATCTACCACTTTCTAACTGAGGTTAAGAGTTTAGTCATACCCAATAAGAAAGAGACCCAAAATCTTGGAAAAGGGTAAGTTTGAAGAGAGAGAGAGAGAGAATAATGAGTGAAGAAGGTAAGCATGGGATGAGGAGAGGGAACAAAATGGTTGGAGAAGGTGAAAATGGAGGATATGGGGAAAGGGAAAGGGAAAGGGAGCGTGGCAATTTTAAATCAAATGTTTCCTTTCAATACACCAACTTTTTTGTCTCCTAAACGATGCTCTCCGAGGGCACACTTTCATAACCCATAATCCCCACATGTTTTGTTTTCGAACAAATTTTTATATCTAAAACTGAAACGAAACTTCTTCCTAATAGACGTGTTTCAAAATTTTGAAAGGAATGTTCAAATAGGACAGTATCTACCGATGGTAGGCTTTGGTTGTTACTTAGTAGCTTACGAGCATAGTCATTTGCCCCATACTTTGTCCTCAGTTTATGTATTATATTATCCCCGGTTCCTCTTCTTCTAGTTCTGGTTCTTTCTCTCGACATTAAAATAAAAACTTTAAAAAATAACCTAAACCCATTTCTTAATGTCTACCATTAGTGCCTTTTCTTTAAAAAAAACAAAGAGTTTCATGTTTGTTTATCCAACACATCACTGCCTAAAAGTTGTAAGCCTTTTACTCAAACTTTGGATTTTTGTTTTTGTTTTGATCCTTTGTTTTTGTTCCATCATCAGAGGATGTTTCTATGTCTCCACGTTATAATAGGTTCGTTTAGGCTTCGTTCGGTAACAGTTTCATCTTATTTTTTAGTTTTTGTTTCCTTTTGATTTCTTTATTATGGGCTTTGTTTTTTCTCGAATAAACATTTCAATTAGTAGTCAGATTCCAATACACAATAATTAAAAAATCATCTTAACATTCGAGTGAAACAAACAAATAATAGTATGCACGACAACATAATAAAAAAACATGTTTATGAGCGATTTTAGAATGGTTAGAATGACTAAACAACGAGTTTAAAATCCTTCCACATCCCTTTAATAGCATGAAAAACTGCATCAAAATTGATTAAGAAGGGCTAAAAATACAATCAAAAGTTATTCTAAATTGGACAAAAAGTGATTTTGGGTAATGTTTTTAACGTGGCAATGAGTGAGTGAGCCATAAAATTTGGGTGTAAGAAGAAAGAATGTGTAATGAATTTAGAGTTGTTGGTCATACATGCATGGAAGGGTGCAGAAGCGGTAGTTAGAGGGGTGTGTTTGTGGAAGGATTGTGAGTAGTTGGTTGGGGTTGAAAGGGTTTGTGAAATAAAAAGAAGGGTTTTTGTTAGAAAATGTGTAAGAACCAAAAAGGCATCGACTTTGTGTTTTGTGGTAGTGGGCAGTGGGCAGTGGGCAGTGGGTGGTGTAAATGAAAGAGAAGGGGTGGTCCACGCGTGCGAAGGTGTGTTTGTATTAAGGGTGTGAAGGTGGGCGTAGGAGCGTGCTGAGGTACACGCAGTCACGTGTGAGAAGGTTTATATATACGCACTGAGGAAAGGGGGAAGGAAAGAGAGTAGTGGCTTAGAGGCACAAAGGGGTGTGGCCTTTCATATTTTGTATTGTTCTGTGACACACACGCATACAGAAACAGAACAACAACAAGAACACAATCAAAATACACAGATTATGGAGGTTGAGAATGAAATGAGGCAATCCAAGTTCAGAAGAATTTGTGTGTTTTGTGGGAGTAGTCAGGGCAGGAAGAGTAGCTACCAGGATGCCGCCATTGATCTCGGCAACCAATTGGTATTCTTCTTCTTCTTCTTCTTCTTCTTCAATCTTTTCTTGTCTATCTCTATGCTCTGCTTTTCTTCTTTATTATCAGGAATCATTTGGCTTTGTTTTTGTCCAAAAATGGTTGTTTCTGTTCTTTCCATCTCTATTCTGATTCCTCTGTTTTCTGTCATAACCTGTCAATCAAAACCCCCCTTTTACCTTTCTTTCCTTTTGTTTCCTTTTTTGCCCATCTTTTGGAACTTTCCTATCCTTTTCTTGATGTGGGTTTCATTGTTTTGAAGGTTTCGAGGAACATAAACCTGGTGTATGGAGGAGGAAGCATAGGGCTAATGGGTTTGGTTTCACAAGCCGTTCATGGCGGTGGAGGACATGTCATTGGGTAACCTTAACACTAAATTTGCTCTTTAAAATTTTGAAAACGCCACTGAGAAAATTAGTATTCATAACTAATTTTTGTCTTCTTCTTGTTTTTTTTTTTTTTTGTTCTTCTCAGAGTCATTCCCAAGACGCTCATGCCTCGAGAGGTATGTCTCTCTTACTGCTACAAACCATGCTTAACTCCTCCACTGATGTGTGTATTCTCCATTGTCTCTTTTGTGGCCCTTTATCTATGCACCACCACTTCACTTGCCTATTTGGCACCAATCAAAAAACAGACATAAACACTTGGGGATCCTCTGTTTACTATTTTGAGGTCTATTGAGTATTTGTTCTTTATTCCTTGGCCTTTTCCTTCTTGTGAACATTTTCTTTTGTTTTATCTCGTTTTGTGAGCTTCAAATTTTGTGGCTAGGGAATATCTGACCAAGAACTTATTCCTATTCATCATTACTTCACTGCAAATCTCCCTTTCTTTCCATTGAAAATGTGTTTATCCCTTTGCAGCTCACTGGTGAAACAGTAGGGGAAGTGAAGGCAGTTGCAGATATGCACCAAAGGAAGGCGGAGATGGCTAAGCATTCAGATGCTTTTATTGCCTTGCCTGGTCAGTACAAGCTTCTCTCTTTCTGTTTTTTTTGCTGCATTTAATGTCGAGGATTTGTTGGGAGGTAGTAACACGTTGACTAATTTAGAGAATGATCATGAGTTTATAAGTAAGGAATACATCTTCATTGTTATGAGGCCTTTTGGAGAGTCGTGTTACTCAGTAGCCGAATATTTTTGTGCAAAGAGAGTAAAGAAATGGAAAGGACAAACAACCTAAAAAAAGGGAAAGAAAAAAGAGGATTTATTTTGCTTTCGGTGCAGCCACTTTTTATGTTGAAGTCCATTGAAAGCTCTAGTTTAGTCCCTTTCTAATATTGAAGCAATGAATCTGTGTTTCTTTTTTTTCTTTCTTTCAAGTCAAACTGAACGTTATCTTTTACTTCAATGGCTTCTGCTTGCCTTTTAAAGTCTTTTCATAATTACTACTCATCAACAACTTCTCACAAACCCCAAGACACAATGATTATTGTTTAGCCTTTCAAACCCCGAGCTCTTGACTAATGAATCCATCCATATGTTGTTAGTAACTACGACTCTCCACAATGTTATAATATTGTTCATTTTGAGCCTTAACTCTCGTGGCTTTGCTTTGGGGACCTCATACTCTTGACTTCCCACAACATTGTATGCGTCTAATGATCTTGATCTTACGTTTCTCACAGGTGGTTATGGAACTTTAGAGGAGTTGCTTGAAGTAATAACTTGGGCTCAGCTTGGAATTCATGATAAACCTGTAAACTATCTCCAAAAAATACTTATATCCTTATGTTCATAGCGATCGAGTTTAGGATGGCATCTTCAAATTTTGCAGGTGGGTTTGCTGAATGTTGATGGATACTACAATTCTTTGCTGTCGTTCATCGACAAAGCTGTGGAAGAGGGATTCATCAGTCCAAGTGCACGTGAAATCATCTTATCCGCTCCAACGGCGAAGGAGTTGATGATGAAAATGGAGGTATTATCTTTACCTTTCCAACAATTTGTTCCCAAATTGACTCTGTTTCTTGGATTCAATGAATAATTGAAGAAAAACATGTTTGTTTCCTCAGAAAAGAAAGGCTCTGAATCTGTCATGTTCTTACAGTAAGTGTTGATTATTGTAGGAGTATTCCCCTTGTGAGGAAAGAGTTGGTTCGAAGTTGAACTGGGAAATAGAACAGCTTGGCTATCTCTAGAAAGAATATAGAATTGGATAAGGAAGAAAGATGGAATCTGAATTTTGAAGCTCTTAATGTCTATTTTGGGGGATTCTTTTTTGTAAATTACTGCAAATTGACCTCTCAGTAAATGAAGTTTACTATATTTCCTTCTCTATGAAACACTAATTTGCTTTTTGAAATTGTAAGTAAATGAGGTTGATGAATGTTCGTTCCCCCTCTGAGAATCAGCTATCTACTAACTTTAGAGGAAAAGAAATGGAAAAACAGAGAGATTTTTGCAAGTGTTCATCATTTATTGTTCTGTTCATGTCTTCTGCCTCTGTAAGCTGCTAACAGGAAACCTCCATTATCATATCCATCTGGGTATTGGTAAGAAATGGTACTGAATTCAGATATTTTGCTATCATGTCAGTGCCAACTTGTCAACTGGAATTATGACATCAACACATTACTCGATTAAAATGGTCATACAAACGGATCAAATTCACATCAAACGACTCTATGAACACATCACTCTTTTAAAATGGTTATAGAAACGGATCAAACTCACATCAAACGACTCGATGAACCAAATTTAGCTCAACTGATAATCAATGAGGAGGTCAAAAAGTTGCTATTTTGCATGGGAAAACAAGAACCATGGACACAAACAGTAGTCCACTAAGACAGGGTTAGGTGGCAGTTAGTTAACAAAGAGGAGGATGAGGGGGCCAACAAACCTAACAATGCATTACCAGTTTGTTGTTAACAGTTCCTTGGATGTATGTAGACAACAGATAGAAAGTGAGGAAGATAGGGCTTAGAAGGTCTAGTGTTGGGTGGGAGGGGCAATTGGTGGGGGCAGGGAGGGCTCCTATCAGTACCCTTAGAAGAACAAGTGGTAGGATTCAGCTGTTCCAAACAAATGGGACTGTGACATCTGTCATGGTGGAGTATGTCAGCAAGTGTTTTTTAAGGAATGGCCTCAAACGAATGTACTTGGAGACATACGGAAGTGGGTTGGAGCCAATAACACGACGACATCTGTCGGTGGTGTGACTCATGTCAGCACATCGAACAAAATGGATCATTAGGCAAGTAGATGTGGAATGTTAGATGAGAAGGTCATCAAACTTTATGCCGGTGATTCATTTTCTACATTCGTTTATCCACAAATAAATCATACAAACAAAAGGCCTTCCCGATGTGGAATGTTAGATGAGAAGGTCATCAAAACCTTATAAAGAATGTTTTGTTCTCCTCTCTAACCGATGTGGGATCTCACAATCCACCTCCTTTGGGGGCCCAACGTCCTCGCTAGCACACCACCCTGTGTCTGGCTCTTATACCATTGTAACAGCCCAAATCCATTGCTAGCAGATACTATCCTCTTCGAACTTTTCCTTTCGGGCTTTCCCTTAAGGTTTTTAAAACGTGTCTTGTAATGAGAGGTTTCTACACCTTTAAAAGTAATGTTTCGTTCTCTTCTCTAACTGATGTGGGATCTCACATCAACCTTAATCATATTCATGGCCTTCCGTGATCAAGGCCCAAGTTCTATAAAATTTAAGATCCATGCCCATTGTTGAGTCCTAGCACAAGCAGGTCCAAATATTTGGTAGTTGAAGAAGGGTTTTGAAGCTAATTCAGATAGCTGTTATATGTTCCCTATCACTATTGTCTCTCTCCCTCAACCAACCCCATGAACAAGAAGAAGAAGAACAAACATCAAAGCCAGCTCCACAAAACCAACATCTTACTCCAAAGCAATTTCCAGTCAAAGGAACATGTTTTTATATCAATACTATATTGTTCAGAAAATAAAACTATAATGTTCCAAATCAAAATCAATGTGTAACAAATGTAACAGTGATGTTTCAGCTTCTTACTACAGTTGCTTTGAAGCCTTGTTCATATCCCCAAGTTGTTTTGCTTTCACCCATCGCTAAGTGAAAGCTTCATTTCTTAGCCAGCTTTGCCTCTAACAACTTCCAAACACCTAACTTATCTTCATCTTTTTTTGCTTATTATAAGCAGCAACCATGTTTCAAACACAACATCTAAAGTTGAAGACAGAACAGGAATAAAAAATGGCAATCCTAAAACATGGTTCTAACCTGGGATTGCTGTTTCTCCTCGCATTGTCTGTTGGGTCTCTCCCTTTTTTAGCTGAATCAGCAGTCAAGAAGTACAAATTTGATGTGGGGTTTTCTTTCTTTCTTACTTTCTGATATGAGATTGGCAGATTTCCCATACATACACATACATAAATGTAATGGACTTCTTTTTTCCTTTGTTTCTTGGGATGTTTCAGATTCAAGTGAAGAATGTAAGCAGACTATGCAATGCCAAACCAATCGTCACGGTGAACGGAATGTTCCCGGGACCGACGATATATGTCCGAGAAGGCGATCGGGTTCTCATAGATGTCACAAACCATGCACAATATAACATATCCATTCACTGGTATTGAACATATATACCTACGAACTAACTTATCTTAGGAACTATGAGTGTGGTGAAATGGTAATGTGTTTGAATGCAGGCATGGGTTGAAACAACAAAGAAATGGTTGGGCAGATGGGCCAGCTTATATTACTCAGTGTCCGATCAGTACAGGAAATAGCTACACTTATGACATTACCATCACAGGACAACGAGGGACTTTATGGTGGCATGCCCATATTTTGTGGCTAAGAGCCACAGTTTATGGGGCTTTTGTTATCATGCCTAAGCTAGGAACTCCATTTCCATTTCCTCAGCCATATTTGGAAGCTAATATCGTCTTAGGTTCCTCCTCCCTCTCTATCTCTATCTCTTTTTCTTTTAACAATTGATGTAACCAGGAAATGTGTAAATACAGGAGAATGGTGGAACTCAGATGTTGAAACTTTGGTTAATCAAGCCAACAAATTGGGGCTTCCACCCCAAGCCTCCGACGCTCACACCATCAATGGCAAACCAGGCCCTCTCTTCCCCTGCTCTGACAAACGTAGTACTACAAAGTTTCTCTAATTCATAATGCATAAACAGTCTTTACATTCCCATTTCTAATTCTTGTGCATTGATTATCATGTTCAGACACATATGCTTTAGAAGTAGAGTCTGGAAAAACATACCTGTTAAGGATCATCAATGCTGCGCTTAATGATGAGCTCTTCTTCGCCATCGCCGGTCACTCGCTCACCGTCGTGGAGATCGACGCTGTCTACACAAAACCCTTCACAACCACTGCCATTCTCATTGCTCCCGGCCAGACTACCAACGTTTTGGTTAAGGCGGATCAAGCCCCTGGCCGGTACTTCATGGCAGCCCGCCCCTTTATGGACGCGCCAATTCCAGTGGACAACAAGACCGTTACTGCCATTCTGCAGTACAAAGGAATCCCAACCACCATCCTTCCTTCTCTCCCCACTCTGCCTCTTCCCAACGACACCAATTTTGCTCTGTCGTACAACAAGAAGCTCCGGAGCTTGAATACCCCACTGTTTCCGGCCAATGTCCCGATTAAAATTGATAGGCATCTTTTTTACACCATCGGTTTGGGGGCAAACCCATGTGCCAGTTGCTTGAATGGAACACAGCTGACGGCTTCTTTGAACAACATTACCTTCGTGATGCCTAAAACAGGGCTTTTGCAGGCTCATTACTTCAACATCCCTGGTGTCTTCACTCCAGACTTTCCTGACCGACCGGCGGCGCCGTTTAACTACACGGGTGTGCCGTTGACGGCGAATTTGAGGACATCTTTAGGGACGAGGCTGAGTAAGGTGGCGTTTAATTCGACGGTTGAGTTGGTGTTGCAGGACACCAATATGCTGACGGTTGAGTCGCATCCGTTTCATCTCCATGGCTACAATTTCTTCGTGGTCGGCACTGGAATCGGTAACTTCGATCCCATCAGAGACCCTTCGAAATATAACCTGATCGATCCCCCTGAAAGGAATACGGTCGGTGTCCCCACCGGCGGCTGGGCCGCTATCAGATTCCGAGCAGATAATCCAGGTATGACCCCTCAAACTTTCTTTCATTACCATTTTCAGTCCTCTAAGGTTCACTAACAAACATATTAATGGTCGATTAGGGGTTTGGTTCATGCACTGTCACCTGGAGCTGCACACAATGTGGGGCTTGAAGATGGCGTTTGTGGTAGAGAATGGAAAGTCCGCTGAAGAATCAATTCTGCCGCCGCCGCCGGATCTTCCACCGTGCTAGTGCTTTCAGATCGCAGAATCAATTATTCCTTGACGACGGCTTTATACTCATTTTTTTCAATTCCAATTCCATTGCTATAAATACCGATGATCGTGTGAGCAAGAAGACGATGTATACCAAATTTGACTTTCTTCTCCATTCTTTTCCAAACTTAGAAATCACGCATACATTTCTACCATAAGTCTCAACCTAAATCTAACGAATTAAATAGTAAATACTATAAATCATTGATCATAACACATACCCAGTGAGTAATTTGTAATGACTCTTTTAAGTGTTTAAATAAAATTAAATATTAAATAAAAATTATTAAATTTGTGATTTTTGTATCTAATAAGTTATTAAATTCTCAATTTTGTATTTAACTGTTCTTAATAAATTCAAAAGTTTTAAAAATTAATTCATATAAATTTAAATTTTACGTCAATACTAAACTTTTAATTTTTTAAACTACGGTTGAAAAGTATTTGAAAACAAAAAATATATTTTTTTTAATAAATAAAGAGATAAAAAGGAAAAGGAACTAATAGTTTAAGTTTGGTCCAAGCCCATTAAACAGCCTAGGACCCATAGGTCTACTGAATAGGGTCCTTAAAATTTTTGGGCTATGATGATAGCTGTTACTGATCCTATATAAATCTTTCCATAAACTAGGAGCCACCTTAAACATACTTTAATTGGTAAAAAAAAAAATGAGGAAAAAAATCACTACTTTTGTTTCTGGATCATTAATGGACCATGTTAGTCCTAATTACTAAGAAAAATAACATTTGCATCGGTCCAAGTCTATCGGTAGCTGATATTGTCCACTTTGACCCATTACGTATCATCATCAGCCTCATGATTTTGAAACGCGTCTACTAGTGAGATGTTTCTATGGCCTTATAAGAAATGTTTTGTTTGTCCAGCAACTAACATGGGATCTCACAATCCACCTCCCCCTTGGAGACCTAATGTTTTCGCTGGCACACCGCCCGCCGTCAGTCTCAGTTTTAAAACACGTCTATTAGAGAAGGATTCTCATACTCTTATAAAGATTGTTTTGTTCCCCTTTCTAATGTGAGACCTCACAACATTTTTTCAAGCCCTCGTCTTCAATCACATTACAACTTAGATACAATTTGAACGTTAGTTTGATTTTTAATTATATTTGTAGGTATTTCTAAGTCAATACCAAGTGGCACATCAAAATAAAGCAAGTCTTCAGCCATAAAACTTCCTACTACAAACAAACAAAACGGGGAAAGTTGTGCTTTTTTTTTTTTCCTTTTCTTTTCCATGCTAACAAAGGTCAGACATGAGGCTGCTGGGAGTGGGAGTAACAAGGAAAGGGTTCAAAACATAAGTTACTGATGCCATTCTAAACGTTTGAATAGACAAAATCATAGCGTTGAATAGGTCGTCAAGGTTCACAATCAAGTTCAAAGCAAGTTTAGTCACTTACATTCTCTAACTAATCCATTTGTCAAAGCATTTCTTTTAAATTCAGACTAAACTAGCATAGCTTAAGATGGTCGAATATCGACCCAAACACAGCATAGCATAGAGGACATGCGTTCAATCAAAGCCAACCTCTAGAACTTTTTGAGTATCAACCCATTTGATCGCAGAATAATAACCAACCCCACAAACTAAAATTTCAAACATATTGATTTTGTGAAGTGTCAACAACACAACAACCAGTTGCCCAAAAGAAAAGGCAAGGTCGTCTTTCAGGCATTCTATCGAACATGTTGTGGGCATTAAAAAAAAAAACAAACAAAACACAATTATGCTTACAGGGAAAGGCCCATCTCGTCTCGATATGAACGATTGACTGGTTGAATTGGTGAATAACGATGAGTATAAAAACAAAAGGGGAGTTGGGTGGGGAGACCGAAATACCTTGAAAGGCGAAAATAGAAGTTTCTGTGCGAGCGCTTTGTCGGGTGGCCTTTAATAGGTAAATAGTAAAGTATGGACGTTGATAATCGCATCCCACTTGCAGTTGGTGGGATTAATCAGAGATGAAAAGAACCGTAGGGTTTAGCAGCGACTGCGACTGCGACCGCGAGCGTGGCCGTGTCTGTTTTTTAGAAACTAATCAAATGCGCAACTGACTTAGCTCTTGTTCCAGTACAGTAAACAATTCTGACTTACGCTCGAATATCAAGCCATATTTAAAATATGTTCGAGAAAAAAAGGAATTAAGATTAAGTATTATGAAAGTCAATTTAAGCTTAGAACGGACCCATTAATTAGTGATTTATATGTATTTTTGTTTTATTTCATTTAAAATCACTTTAGTTAGCAATAGACTTATTATAGGTGCATGCAATAGGATCTATCGTAGTCCAGGTGTTTCCAAATGTTTCTACTTCTTTTGTTCTACGAATCCCGATTGACTCCAAATGCATTCACTCTTTTGATTCTATGAATTTTAACTGTGTTTTCTACTCAGAGCCCAGATGTTTATTTCTTCCCTGAAGCGAAGGTCTAAACTTCTTCTATCATTGAAGAAAAAAGTTCTTTTTGTCAAAGATAAAAAGGATAATGATTCTTCTTAGGTCAGAGACAGTCGGCCCAAGGTTACTCGAAAAAACACTTTAAAAAAATTTATTAGGTAATATTTGTAATTTGAAAGTTAAATTTTAATAGTTTATAAATAAATTTATTAAAGTTTAGAATTAAAATGGATAAAAACAAATAAATAAAAACTAATAAACATATTCGAATTGTGGTGGGGGCGGAGGGGGAATGATGATTGGTGGGAGAGTGGAGGAAGAAGGAGAGTAAAAGGGAAAACGACAAGTCGGCAATGAGCAATAAAAACGGAAACGCACTATCGACATAAGAAAAAAAAACCGACAGATTCCGGGAGGGAGAAACAAATGGAAAAGGTAAGCTGACGTGGACCCTCCAACACGTGGCCAGTAGAAGCGAAAGTGGTGAGGTGAAGTGGGACCCGCCAAGGAGGAGAGAGGAGTAACCAAGGACCGTTGATTTGACGGTGAGATGGGATTTATTTTTATTTTTGAACATTAATTTATTTTCTTTGACGTCAATGCTTGCCTCCATTAATACGTGGAAGAATCTCTTGTCAGACACATCACCGTCAAATGGGGCACACGTGACACGCACACCACAAATATATATACATTTTTTTTTTAAATTTTAATTTCACCTATTAAATTTGGATGTTAAAAAAATTCATAAAATATTAAATTTTGGGTTACTTAACGTATACATACACATTAATTCCCATTATTTTAAACCTATAATTATTTAGTTCAAATATAAATATTATTGATAATTTTTTTTTAATGATAGATAAAAAAAGTATTTAAATTGAAATGTTAAATGTCGGAAGAAAATTATTTTATGAATATGCATCGATTTTCAGATCTTTAAGGAATATATGTGCGTTTTTTTTAATGGTTAGTAAGTCTCGATCGAAAGGGGGAAGACTTAGCGACAATGTGGGGTTAGTGAACAACACAATGACAACCAAGTGGAAAGGAACATAAAAGGAGAAAAACATTGAGTACTCATATTCCTTCTTGGCTATCTCCATTTCAATGTCTTTCCATGCCTTTTTCTTTATTCCTCGTTTCTACGTGCTCGATCTTTAAAACATTTGTTTGTTTTTGGTGTGTACGCGACAATGTTCATAATTCCTAAGTTGAAAGTAAGATTGTCAAAGTGAATATAGTTTAGTAGTAATTGATACGTACTCCTTTCTTCGAGATCAGAGACTTAATTTTTTAAATTCTTACTTGGTTGATTAAAAAAACGTCTAAAGTAATATTTATAGTTATTTAATGGGTAAAAGTTAAAGATTTAAATCTTTAACCTGACGTGTGAGATCCCACATCGGTTAGAGAGGTGAACAAACATTCCTGGTAAGGGTGTGAAAATCTCTCCCTAGTAGACGTATTTTAAAATTGTGAGATTGACGACGATGCGTATCATGCTAATGTGGACAATATTTGCTAGCAGTGAGACGACGGTACGCAACAAGCCAAATTAGACAATATCTGCTAGCGGTGAGATTATACTGTCACATCATGAAAATATGATATAATAGAAGTTACAAGTTTGAAATCTTAGAAACTTTAAATGAGAAGAAATCGAAACTCTTATGAACATTTTGGGACTTGATCTAGCAATTTCGTTGAAAAATCCAATAAAATGATAAGAAATCAACTAAAGTGAAAGTTTGGTACGGTTACCTTAATGACTAAGATCAAGAATAAATAAAACTTGTGATTTGAATCACTCCACGAGAAAGTTTGATCAATACTACTCAACGACTTTAGCATGCAAATCTAAACACAATAATTGTAAAAAAAACGAGCTCGTGATTTAAAATCATATTATGCACTTTTCATTTTAGTATCTAAAATCGCAAATTTTTACCATTACTATAAGAAATTTACAGGGAACATAATAAATGTAAAAGGTCCCCTACTTTTTTTTTTTTATAATTTAAATAAATCATAGAACAGTACCTGAGCGTTACAAAATAAATGTGTGAAAATATTAATGTTAGACGTGACATATTCTTCAGTAGTACTTTTCTATCACATGTGTAATAAATAAAAACTTATATATAAATAATATATAAGTCAATCATTTGATTATGTCTATTATTAAAAAGTATCTAAAAGATTGAAAAATATATTATAAGTTTCATTTTTTATTAGATACTAATATATATATAATTTAAAGAAGTTCAAAAGTTATTGGATATAAAATTGAATTTTATTAAGAAAGTAAGTATTTTGTCTTTAATCTCCGGTAGTAATAAATAAATTTGTGTACATTAATTTTTATTATAAAAATTATTGTTAAAATTTTAATAAAAAGAAAAATGCAATATTTTAATAGGATTGTGGAATTAGGTCTTCATTAATACGGAATTTTGATAATTAAATTAGAAACTAAAAAGGAATATTAAAGGAATTATTAACCACGTGTGTAAAAATAATAAAAGAAGAATATATAAATTTGACCATTGAAAAAGGTAAAATGGGTCAGTTATTTTTACCGCGCACCGAGATCTGAATCATCCGACCGTTAGTACAGCAAGTACATGCTACTTGTCTCGCCACTTTCCCCACGCGCTTAGTTAAGAGCGTCCATATTTTTCACTTTTTTTAATCTTTTTTTATGACGCAGTAAAAATAAAACTGGCCCTTGAAAATGGAATCTCTACTTTCATGTTTCAATTAAAAAACAGATTCTACAGCTTCGAAGACCAGGCCGACGCGCGTCAACTCCACAGATTCGTCGGTGTTGTCACGCAATTCATTTTTCTTTTTTCTTTTTAAACACAACACGTAATTTATTTATTATGAGAGAAAATTATTCGTTAATTTAGAAATGTGTTGGATATATAATATTAAAATTTATAATGGAGAAAAATATAGAAAAAGAAAGGTATATCCAAATATAACTCGGGAGGTAGGTTCACCAAGAATATAATTAAAAGCACATCTAAAATTCAAGGATATAATGAAACTTATTAAACCACGTACATCATTTTTATAGGTCGTTGTCACGTCATCTTTTAATATTCATTCTAACCTATGGTTGACGTAAGAGTTATTTTGAAATATATTTAAATTTTGAGGTAAAAAAGGAAACTTGTAAGATGTTCAACCTTTATGTTGAACCACGATTCAAACAAACGACATAACAACTCGACTGACAACCTACAAAAATGTTGATTTTACCATTTTTACCGTTTCTTAAAGCTAAAATAATTCAAACGGTAAATTTTTTTTTTCATTTTTGCCTTTTCCATATACAAACAGTAAAAACAAAAATCCCTAAATTTTATGGGTTGGTGTGTGATTCAATCCATTGTTATGATTCATTTTTATTACCCTTCACAGAGAAGTATCAATCTAATTTTTACCCCATTAAAAGTAAAAAAAAAAAGGGGGTAAAAGTTTGTGGTTAATTAATAATCCATATCAAATATTTTAACAAACAATTCAGCAAAAAATAATTACATGCGATATAATGTAAATATTGGTCGTATGGTAACATATACGTCTCGAAAATTTCATATCTTAATGTAGAATGAGTGATACCCATTAATTAATTGTCACGTTTATATCTTATTAGAACTGACTAAAAGAAAAATTATCCATTCTTAATTGTGGGTAGTTGTTTGAACTAAATCAAATATCTAAGAGAATTGGAAAATATATAAAATAAAGAGAGAGAGAGGGAGGTAAAGGATAGGATGGGTTTTAAAGATCTTTGTTTTTTTGGTGTCTCCTCAACATAGCCTCTCACTCTTTCTTCAGATCCGAAGAAAAAGGTAAGAAATCCCTTTATTTCCATTTGTTTTTTTAATCTTTTTTATAAAAATTTTACTTCTGCTCTCTGCTTCTTAACACTTGCATGATCCTGATGATCCAAAAGCTTCCTTCTCTCTCTTCTCTTCTGTGACTGTCCGAGGCTTTTTTATCTGCCTCTCTGTCGGCCATCGACTCACGAACACGAAGAACCAGATGATTATTGATACCACGTCCTTTTGAGCACCTCTGATTCCTCTCTGGGTTTTCATTTTTGTTCTGATTCTGTTCGAGTTTCGAATCAAAGAGGGTTTTACCCAATTTGAGTTTGTGGGTTTTGCGCCGTAATCTGTGTTTCTCATGTGGGGGTTTTCCCTGATTGACACAGCAATTGATTGCCTTCATCTGAGATGATTACGTTTATGGATTCCAAAGAGAAATCGAAGGAGATGGACAAATGTTTAGATCCTCAGCTATGGCATGCCTGTGCGGGAGGAATGGTTCAAATGCCGCCGGTGAACGCCAGGGTTTTCTATTTTCCTCAAGGCCATGCCGAGCATGCTTGTGCCTCCCCAGTTGATTTCAGGACTTGTCCGAGGCTTCCTTCATATACCCTTTGCAGAGTCTCTGCTATCAAGTTCCTTGCGGATCCTGACACCGATGAGGTCTTTGCCAAACTTAGGTTGATACCCATAAATGGAAGTGAACTAGATTTTGATGATGGAATTGGGCGGCTTACTGGGTCTGTACAGGATAAGCCAACTTCGTTTGCAAAGACACTGACTCAGTCTGATGCTAACAATGGTGGGGGTTTCTCTGTTCCAAGGTATTGTGCAGAAACCATCTTCCCTCCGTTGGATTACTCTGCTGATCCGCCTGTTCAGACCATTCTTGCTAAGGATGTTCATGGCGAGACATGGAAATTCAGGCACATTTATAGGGGGACGCCTCGGCGGCATCTTTTGACCACTGGCTGGAGTAGTTTTGTTAACCATAAGAAGCTTGTTGCGGGGGATTCCATTGTGTTCTTGAGAGCTGAAAATGGTGATCTCTGCGTCGGGATTAGGCGGGCGAAGAGGGGAGCTGGAGATGGTCCAGACTTGTCGTGTGGATGGAATGGTGCAGTCCCTTATGGAGCTTTCTCTGCTAATGAAAGTCTTATGGGAAAGGGGAAAGTGAAGGCTGAATCAGTAATTGAAGCTGCTACACTTGCTGCAAATGGGCAGCCATTTGAAATAGTATTCTACCCAAGAGCTAGCACTCCTGAATTCTGTGTCAAGGCAGCACTGGTGAAAGCAGCATTGCAGATCCGGTGGTGCTCAGGTATGAGGTTCAAGATGGCCTTCGAAACCGAGGACTCGTCTCGTATTAGCTGGTTCATGGGTACCGTCAATTCCGTTCAGGTCGCTGACCCACTACGCTGGCCGGAGTCACCATGGAGGCTTCTTCTGGTAAACACTGTTCTTTTCTCCTTGTCTGCATTCATTGCTAGTAATCAATGTATTCAGAACATGATGTTTCAGGAATGAATATGTTGTCTGCTTTAGAAACATTGATGTTTATAAGTTGGGTGATGGTTAAGATATGATGCAAGTTGAAACTGTGAGATCTCATGTCGGTTGGAGAGGGGAACGAAACATTCTTTATAAGAGTGTGGAAACCTCGCACGTGTTTCAAAAACTTTGAGAGGAAGTCTGAAAGAAAAAACCCAAAAAGGACAATATCGGCTAACGGTGGGCTTGGGTTGTTACAAATAGTATCAAAGCCATACACCGGTCTGTGTGCCAAGACATTGGGCCTCAAAGGGGTGGATTGTGAGATCCCACATCGGTTGAAGAGGAGAACGAAACATTATTTACAAGAGTGTGAAAATCTCTCCCAAGTAGACGGGTTTTAAAAACCTTGAGGGGAAATCCGAAAGAATCCTTACCTTCTAACTTGCTAATAACACGTTTGTTGCAGGTTACTTGGGACGAACCAGATTTACTTCAGAATGTGAAACGCGTTAGCCCGTGGTTGGTCGAATCGGTATCGAACATGTCTCCCATACACATTGCCCCATTCTCATCTCCAAGGAAAAAGCTCAGACATCCACAACACCCTGATTTCCCCCTTGATAACCAGCCTCCTATGCCATTGTTCTCTAGTTATCTCCACGGTTCCGGCAGCCCTTTTGGTTGTCCTCCCGACAACAACTCTGCTGGCATGCAGGGAGCCAGGCATGCTCATTTTGGTCTATCCTTATCAGATTTTCATCTCAGTAAACTGCACTCGGGTTTGTTTCCGATTGGTTATCGATCACCCGATCCAGCTGCTGAGTCAGCTACACTTTCTTGTAATGCAATGACTGAAAAGCCAAGTATGAGTGAAAATGTATCTTGCTTGCTAACCATGGCACATTCTACTCAAGCCTCGAAGAAATGCGACGGCATGAAGACTCCTCAACTAATACTTTTTGGTCGACCCATACTTACCGAATTGCATATGTCTCAAACCTACTCTGGCGATACTGTTTCCTCTGTTGGTACTGGAAATAGCTCACCAGATGGAAATGGAGATAGAACGGAGAAACGCGCTGATGGTTCTGGATCTTCTCTGCATCAACAACGTCCATTGGAAGGCTCGTCTTGCGAAAATTTCCAATGTTACAAGGACGATCGGCAAGAAGTCGAGCCTAACGTTGATCCAGGCCATTGTAAAGTCTTCATGGAATCAGAAGATGTAGGTCGCACCCTTGATCTTTCTTCACTTGGGTCTTATGAAGAATTGTACACACAACTTGGAAACATGTTTGAAATAGATAACTCAGAGACATTGAACCATGTCTTGTACCGTGATGTTTCCGGTGCTGTCAAGCACGTCGGCGACGAACAATTCAGGTACGTTTCCACTTCCCTTCTGCAACACCGAAATATTGCCTTAAAATTATCGTTTCCATTGCATCTCTGATCGATTAACGCTTCGTTTTCTGTTTCAGCGACTTCATCAAAACAGCAAGAAGATTGACAATTCTATAGATTCAGGAAGTAACAATTTAGGAGGAGGTTAGAGCAAGCTACTTTTCTCAGACTCGGGATGAACTACTCTCTAGCAAAGAGCCTTCGCGGGTAGTTCATTTTTCTTTCATTTTCTTCTTCGTCACCTGTTAAGAATTCGGCGAGTTGATTTCAATTGTACAAATGGTGAATATCAGGTAGCTGCTGCTAATATTCAAGGCCTTTTGAACTGTGAAAGCTCATTATTTTGACTTTGCTTATAATGATTAGTTTGTTTCCCAATCCAACTTGTGGAGGGAATGTTTGAATTTTGAACTTGCTTACTTCCTCATGTGTTAGCCGTTGTCTCGTGTTCTCGAGACATCCTTGATCAGTGGTTAAAAATGGTTACGAAAGATCGATTTTTTTCAATCTTTTTGACCGACTCTCTACCGAACCAAACTAGAGAGATTAGGAAGTAGTATAAGGATTTATTTTTTATCGAGGGTTGAAATTAAAAAAAAAAAAATAGAGAAAATTGTGAGTCTCGTGGGCAATAAATTAAATATTAAAAGATATTAATTTATTTCTATTGGGATTAGGGATTATCGATAGAAAGTCAAAATTAGTATATGGTTCGAAGTTTAAAAAACAAATAAAAATAAAATATTGGAAATTATGGAAAAAAAAAATTATAATTGTATTCAACATTTGACATGTCACAATTATTAAATGCTTCTTATTTGTGTAAATAATGAAGGAATGAAATTTAAAAAAAAAATCTCATTATTTATGACACGTTGAATGTGGGACCATTGGTGCTTACGTGGCGAGGTTTCATAAAGATCACGTGTGTCTGACGTCATCTCATTGAGGGCGGAGTGGCTCGCTGCTTGTGTCCCGGCGTTTCGACGTGTGGACGGTTTGGTTTGGTTTTACCTTTTCGTTTTATTTGTTTTTTCAATAAATATAATTATTTTTAATTACAAATTTATTTCTTACTTTTTCGATTTTTTTTTTAAATTGACAGATAAAATAAACCTAAATTAATACTTTCGAGAAATAGATTTGTAATTCAAGAAATAAATTTATAATTTTAAAAGACCAAATAAATAACAAAAAAATCCTCAATTCTAACTGAGGAAGACATAAACCCTTTCCATTTTTTTTTTTCTGTTAAGTTTCTTTGCCACCAAATACGGCACCGTTTCAGCAAATAGGCAATAAAACAGCGAGACCAACAAAATCATGTGCGCCTTTAATTAGGGTTTCCTTTGCTTTAGAATTACGGTCACGTCAGTCTTCTTTCTTAGGGTTTTTGAGAGATCCAAAGTCCTAAAAACCAGGCAAACTCCATGCAAACATTATTTTTAATTCATTTAAGTCAAACGTTCAAATTCTAAAAAATTCTCAATAATTACTAGCCAGGATATATACTTTATTAATTAAGTAAAAATCAAACTGACAAATTTCACGTGCAAGCAAACATTGAGTTATGTGTATAAACGTATATGTTAATGTAACAATAATGGAGCGTTAGAATGATAATTGATACTTTTGATCAAAATTTTTAGTTCAGTATTGTGACTTGCAAATGTTTAAGATTTGAGATTTATTAGATTTTAGTTGTTAATGTAATATGTACAGTTGATAAATATAATTAAAAAAATAATTTAACAACCAATCTATCTCTACTCGAACAAAGAGGGCTAAGTTGGTTTGAGCGGTAAGCTCTATTTAATTTGTTCAGATCATCAATTGAATCGAGTTAGTTCAAAAGGTTTTTTTAACCTAATTCATGTGCACCACCGACGTAAAAAAAAAATTATATATTTAAGTTTTAAGGTTGAATTTGATGAAACTAATATTTATTTATTATTAAAAACAAAAAAGGTAGTGACGGGAAATGGTATCATTATATAATTTATTGGCATCCGAAACATTACCGTGCGGTGGGCCCCACATTTTGTTGTCAACTTAAAATCCAAGGTCTTGACCGACATCCCAACGCATAACTATGCCGACACTGATCTCGTTCCTGACTAAGAAAGCGACATGTCGCATTTGTTTTTGGAAATTTAAGAGATGGGCCCATTATATATTTAACCCAATAAGCTTTTCAGAAATTTGAAATGGGTCGGCCCATGTACGGCCCATTCGAATTTCTTCCTCACCTCTGGCCGTGTCTGCTGCTTCCTCTTTCTCGGTGCTTACTCGTTTCCTTACCAAAAGTGGTGGCCGGTGTCTGTTTTCGATGGAGGCGTCGATGACGATTTCATGGACTTCGGATCTTCCACTCGCTCTTTGATTGAATAGAGTATACGGCCTTCGACTGAGTAGCTATACTTCTTCATCTTTCTCTCTGTGCTGTGTTGGCTCTGCTGCGACCGATTAGGGTTCTGAATTATGGAATGAACGCGAAAGAACTTTTGTTTCAGCTTAGTGTTTGAACAGTTAGATCGCCGTGGAACGTGATGAACGTGAGCCGGCCTTCGGTGCATCCAGTTGAGGCGCCACCACTAACGGAAGGAGCGGTGCACAATGGGCCGAGAGTTAGGATGAAGGATGTGCAGGGTATGCCTGGTACAACAGGTGGACTTGCACTTCGTCTCCTTCAGTTCATATTTGCTGTAGTTTCTCTGTGTGTTATGGCCACCACTAGTGATTTCCCTTCCGTCACGGCGTTTCGGTACGCAATTCTTCAATTTTTGTCTCATAGTGTCCGGCTCTGTGTAACTTTTCGATGTTTTGTTTGTGATAATCTCCACGTTACAGAATCAATGAGCTGAAACTAGGATGCTGGATAAGTTTAGATATATTTAGCGTGATTTCGACGTCGTTCAGAATATTTTATCCATTAAGAACGCGTGTTTTTTCGTCTTTTCTTGCCAATGATTCTGCTCAAGAACAGTTCTTTGGTAATTGTACTTTCTGTCCAATATTCTTAGGGATGGACCCTAACCTCTGTTGATGGTGATAGCAACAACTTGTATTACACTATCGCCGAGGTCTAGCGTTTTCAATGTGTTGTGAGTCGCGATATAGCCCTCGGGTACAGAGGGAAGTGGATATAGACATGTAGAAAAGTCGTCGCCTTAAATTTGAGCGTGTTCAACAAGAAGGAAATCAAGAGTCTTGTGTCGTTGAGTTTTTGTTTGAGGATTCGAGGGAGTTATTATTGTTAGTGCTGTATTATTTTCCCCACAGAGTGGATAAGAAAAACACTATTGAAATCACTATTTTCTTTCAGCAAATAGCTGTTGGTCGATTATTCAGCTCATGATCAAGTTCAAATTTTCGATGAAAATATTTTCTATACGTTTCATGTCAGTTCAACAACACTGCTTGTGATCAAGAATTTTTCGTTGGTAATTTTCATCATTCTATTAATACCAACCGGAGTTTTTTGCAACCTTGGTTGGTTTTTGAAAGTTCGGAAGGTATCTCATTTTCTGCTCTAGCACTTTTCTTTAGGACACCGAAAACTGATTAGTTGTTTCTCTTACGAAGAAGTTTGTTCTGTTGGAGAATGTTATTCATGATCAAAACTTGTGATTTTTAGATATCTTGTATGTTTGAGCCATCAACTTTGTGTTCAATTGTTCATATGCAATTATAATGGTCCATCATTTATCTCAGATATCTTGTTGCTGCTGCTGGCTTGCAATGTTTGTGGAGCTTTTCATTGGCAGTAGTTGATGCATATGCCTTGTTAGTCAGACGAAGCTTGCAAAACTGCTCAATAGTTGGTTTATTCACCATTGGTGATGCGGTAAGAATAATTTGTATGCCAAACACACATATTAGATCTGCATGCATCTTAGATTTGTAGTCTGATACGTGATGTGCAATCCAGGAGCTTGTTGAAGTCACACGGTTTTCATAAAATTCTGAGATTGACATCTAGTTTTTATTGGATACTATGGTTATGCTTGGTTTGCAAGAACGCAAAAATCAACAATGAGAAATGAGAATCCATGTGTAACGGTCCAAGCCCACCGCTAGTAAATATTGTCCTTTTTGGGTTTTTTCTTTCGGGCTCCCCTCCAAGGTTTTCAAAACGCGTCTATTAGGGAGAGGTTTCCACACCTTTTATAAAAAATGTGTCGTTCTCCTCTCCAACTGATGTGAGATCTCACAATTCACCCCCTTCGAGGCCTAGCATCTTTGCTGGCACTCGTTCCCCTCTCCAATCGATATGGGATCTCACAATCCACCCCTTTGGGGTCCAGCGTCCTCACTAGTGCTCGTTCTTCTTTCCAATCGAAATGGAATCTCACTCAAAGAGAAACTTTTTGTTTGTTTAATTATTGGGTTTGCCTATTTGTGAGTTGTAATAGAAAAAGCATCCCAATGGAATGCTGAGTCTACCAATACGAAGGAATGAGCCTGATATGTTATTCTACTCTTTGGTAATCATAATATAGTATGATATTGATTCTTATATTTAAATCAATTTGTTAAACCAATATAACTTTAGTTTATTCAATTTCTTAAGTTCAATTAGCAATTATAATCGTGGATATAGATAACGAACTGTGTCTTCCTGCAGATTACATCCACCCTTACATTTTCTGCTGCATGCTCATCAGCTGGGATTACTGTTCTCATAGGCAACGATCTTAACAAGTGTGGCGTGAACCACTGTGCGCAATTCGAGTCCGCTACTGCAATGGCCTTCATTAGCTGGTTTGCTGTTTCACCTTCATTTCTCTTGAACTTTTGGTCATTAGCTTCTCGGTGAGATTCCATAGGGAGAAAGTTAGCTTCTTTTTAGTTATTGTCTCACAAGCTACTTTTTTGTTTCTAAATTATACCGTGCAAATTTGGAAATTTTGATGTACACGTGTAGGTTTTTGATGGGTTTGATTGAGAATTGAGATAATAATGAGTGAATAAAATCACTTCATTTTCCCAATCTCTTTCCCTCACAGATGAGGCAAGTCTAGCCTTAAATTCTCACTATCATCATAATCCAACTCTCATCTTTCTTGGGATTTCTTTCCAAATAGTCGAAGGGCCAAGTCAACAAGACTACAAAATTAGGTTTTTTTTTTTTTTTTTTTTTTTTTTTTTTTTTTTTTTTTTTTTTTTTTTTTTTTTTTTTTTTTTTTTT
>NW_019268557.1:1282555-1283722 GCF_002738365.1 Cucurbita moschata | reverse complement strand
TTTTTTTTTTTTTTTTTTTTTTTTTTTTTTTTTAATTTTATTTTATTTTTTTTTATTATTTTTTATTTATTTTGAGTTCAACAAAAAGTGTGAGTGGGTAGTTTAGACTTCTTACCTCTTGATTGTTCTCATATTACTTAACTAGTTGAGTTATGTCTAGGTAAATCAGGATCTCACGTACAAAACGAACAAGAATTTGATGATGCTGTTCTTTTTTCTCCATGTTTCTGCTAAAGGGCAGGTGAATAACGGTGGGTACTTCATCTCTTTGGGTCTCGAAAATAATATCATGCAATTCCCTTCCCACCATATATGTTTATCTATCCCACAAAGCTACCTTAAACTTGTCAAAGTTTCAATACTCAGAGATAGAGATTAGAGAGAAGTATTGTTGTCACAATTTCGTGTTTGCGTCCATTTTATATATGTTTTTTTTTATAAAAAAAATAAAAAAATTGATGCAATTTGATCAATTGATTGAGATGATGAACAACAAGACAACGAGTCCTCTGTAAGAGCTAATTTAGCTAAATTGTTTGGTGACATGGAAACAACATACTGCATATAAGCTGAGAACCGACCCAATCAAATAGCTTCTGTTGTCTCCAAAATGAAGACTATTTTTTTTAGTACAACAAATGTTGATTTGAACTTAACTTTTTACTACTCGGAAGACTAATTTATTTACCTTAACTATATTTTCATTAAAGATGACTAGTCTGTAGTTTGATTATTTGACAAATGTGGAAGTGCTATATATATTTAAAGTAAAAAATGAAATTTATGAATCAAAATTTTGATATCAATATCAAAATTTTAATTTTAATTTTATTTTATTTTATTTTTTTTTTTTTGTTAACACTTATTTCATGGATTGGTTTCTTTTATTTGTGTTTTTATTTTTATGTATGTTTCAAAATTGAAGCTAAATTTTAAAAATAAAAACAATAATTTTGAAGAAGTTTTTGTTTTTGAAATTTTTTCAGTAGAAGAGTTAAAGAATTATATTTAAAAATTATGAGCATTGTTTTAAAAAATTATATTTTTTTTATTATTATTTATGAATACTAAACTTGTAAACAAAACAAGATTTGAAAACTAAGAAAAATTAATTTTTAAAAGTTTAAATTGTGACTAAAAAAAAAAAAAAAAAAAAAAAAAAAAAAA
>NW_019268557.1:1265283-1281986 GCF_002738365.1 Cucurbita moschata | reverse complement strand
AAAAAAAAAAAAAAAAAAAAAACAAAACAAAATCGATAGCCTTAATATTGGGCCCTTTCTGGGGGAGAAAAAGAAAAATGGGCCAGAAAGCCCAAAACGTAAGTGATAGCGGGATGAAAAAGGAGAAATGAGTAATTTCAGGACTCCCAATCTGTAAAACCCTAGCTTTTATACGTTCCTTCAAAGCCTTACTCTGTCTTTGAAGTTCGATCTTCGCCTCCGCCCGTCGCCTCTGAACTCAGAAATTCAATTCTACTAATCCTATTATTCAATTATGCCGCCCAAGTTCGATCCTTCTCAGGTTGTCGATGTTTTCGTCCGAGTTACTGGAGGTGAGGTCGGAGCGGCCAGTTCTCTCGCTCCTAAAATCGGTCCTCTAGGTCTCTCCCCTAAGAAGATCGGAGAAGACATTGCCAAGGAGACGGCCAAGGAATGGAAGGGTCTCAGGGTCACTGTCAAGCTCACTGTGCAGAACCGTCAAGCCAAGGTCTCGGTGGTGCCATCTGCTGCTGCTTTGGTCATCAAGGCCCTCAAGGAGCCTGAGCGTGATCGAAAGAAGACCAAGAACATCAAGCACAATGGTAATATCTCGCTTGATGATGTGATTGAGATCGCTAGGGTTATGAGCCCCAGGTCTATGGCTAAGGATCTCAGTGGAACCGTCAAGGAGATACTCGGTACTTGCGTTTCTGTTGGCTGTACGGTCGACGGTAAGGACCCGAAGGATTTGCAGCAGGAAATTACTGATGGGGATGTTGAAATTCCCCAGAATTGAGAGTGAATTTTTCGCCTTCGAACTTATTTTGTAGTTTCAGTTTTGAATATTTAAATATGTCTCTTTTTACTCTCTTCAAATGACTATCTACGGATACAAGGATTTATTTAATGTTGGAAAGTTGTTTCATTTCATTTCGTGGATGAAAGCATTGTGGTTCCATTTTGAATTGAAGTTTGGACTCTTTGTTTTTATTCAAATCGTTGCATTTCCGGTTGTATTATTGAGAATATCCCTTTTATGATTCCTTCGTTAATCTGAACGCAGGTCATAAGTTCTCTTTCTGGAGGCGTTTTCGTTTTTGTTTGTTCGTTGATCTTGAATTAGTGGTCGCGTTATTATTTAGCATTCTTATTTCCTCATTGGAAACAATATATTCCAGATGAATTGGGTCCTGCGATCTGTCTGTAGACTCTCTTAAGTCCGTAATCATTTTTAAGCATCTGGGGAAGTCTTGTGAAGTTTGGTCCTAGAATATCGAACTACATTTTATCATTTGTCATATGCCCATTAAGTTGCGTTGATCTGTGCAGTGACGGCGTTATGATGTGTATGTTGTCCAAAATGGGGTATAAGTACGTCTCTTCGTCTTACATGGGGTAATTTTATGAGACAGCTCTGACATTTTGAATCATCAAAATGTAGCCCAATTTGTGAGCTTGTTGTGGCCTTCATTTTCTTTTGCTAGTGAAGTGCCTGTGCATTTACTCATCTGAAAAACATATTTGTGTGTTTGACCTTTAGTCTTAAATGTTTAGCCACTCCTCGAAGGACACTTTATACAATCTTTCCATCAATATACTGGGGCAGTTCATAATTTGTTTGGTTATGCCGAGCAATCTTTTCAGGAAATTTCTTATTCTTCAGGAACTATGGATTGGTGTAGCAAACTAGATTGGCTGCATTCTGAACAAATAGCAACTGTGAATCATGTAATCAGTTGCCTCTTAAAGACATCAATGGTTATCTTTAATTTATTTAGTTAATGATATTAATTCATAGATATGTTCGTTTGCTGCTTGTAGTTTCTTTTCGTCTATATCTATGTAGAATACTGGATTTTGTGTAACTTGCATGCTGTCTTTCAGGATTATGAGTCAAATCCGTATGGTGATTTCTGCTTGGATAAACGCTTCTAGTATTTCCTTATTGATTCTTCCTTCCACTTCATACTATTAAGAATAAGAGATCATTGAAGTCAACTACTTTGTAGTGACCTAGGAAGAGTAGTTTTAAGTTCTCCCTGTGCATTGGTTTCTTCGTTTGGAATAGAACCTTTTAAACTATTGAAACTAAAACGCACATCCCGAAAGTGATTCTAGTTTTTTTGGTAATTCTGGTATCTGTGGCCTTTGTTGTTTCTCTCAAACAAGGACGCTAGAAATAGGAGTTAGATACTGTTTTTGAGCTTTCTATTTCTGTCCATTCCTCTGCATTCTTCCACGTGCATCTAAAAATCACCTTTCATTCAGTTTTTACCTTATTAAGCAATTGCTTTCCTTATTTTTCTGTGCTTCCGTTTACCTTCCCTTCATCTGCCTGTGTGAACCACCTCCATCTTCGTAACAAACTCAATTCCCAGTTGGGTTTCTTCCATCGTATATTAGAAGAGGTGAATTGTCACTTGTTTTGATATCACTAGAAAGAAGTATCCAATCTCTCTCTCTCTACTTGTAGAGGAGGAAGAGGGAAGATTGAAATAAATTAGAAAGCTTTGCAATTTCCCTCATTCCCTAGGAACTCCACCAATGGCGAAGAACGTCATGAAATTGAGTTCTTGGGTTGAGGTTGCTCCAATTCTCATCACTTACCGACCGAAACCCTCTACCATCCCATCGTTGGAACCCATTGTCGAAGAAGATGTTGCAGAGGAATATGATGATGAGGATTCATAAACCCATTTCATTCATTAGTTTTTGCAGTTTCAGTTCCCTTTTCTATTTATTCATTACTAGTTCTCATAGTTTCAATCCTTTTCTTGTGAATAGAAATCCGATTCAGATGATCTGATCGTATGCCTTGCATCTCTGTTTGAAATGCAACTGTTGCAATGGCTGATTTCACTCGCAGGTTCTAAAGAGATTGAAGCATCGCAGAACAAAACAAGTGTAAAGATGATGGGGAAAAAGGTTGTATTTAATAAACATTTTCTCCCAAACCGAGCCAACAACCCCCAATATTGTTGGAATTCCAGGTCATTCCGTTCCCATTATGTTGTTTCACATGGTTTAGTTTATTGAGCAGAGTTTGTATGTGGAAAAAAAACAAATCTTTTTCACATGTGATGAAAGCCATGGGCGTAATTGTTTACTTCCCATGTGGTTTGGTTTGTTGACCCACTCGGTTTTACCCCTTTTTATAAGTAAGAACTCCACTCCCCACTTCCCCCATCAAAGCCGATCATCTTCACACTTCTCTCAGAACCAGAGCTCGGTTCGGCCGATTGTTCGTGTTCCCGTTTCGAGGTAGGATCAGGCTTCATTTCTGGGTTTAAAACAATGTGTGAGAAGGTTCAGATTCTGAGTTGGATGGAGAAAGCACCAGCTTTGTATGTTCTCCCAAACAGGGCGTCTGTGTGCCCTGCTTTGGAGACCATTACAGAAGAGGAAGAAACAGAGGATTGCAATGAGAAAGAAGGGTCGTAGTCTTTTCTTTCCTTCTCTCTCTCTATTCTGCCCATTTTAGAACTGTAGTTTGCAAAGGTGTAATATCTATTCAATTATAAAATTTGAGCCTTCTTATTCTTGCTTGTTTCTCTTTAATCCTTGCGCACTTTTGGTGCTGTTCAATTTTATTTTGGAGGATCAAGTAGAAGAAAATGATGAAATGCAGAATTATTTAAGAAATTAAATAATTATAAAACGGGTCTAAATAAAGCTTTTAGACATTTTATGCTGAAAAAGTTGCTTGCTTCGAAATAGTATATCGAAAATTTCATGTAGTCCCACTAAAAAAATTCTTGGTAGGGGAAGGGGTCACTCTTTAAAATATCCTTTTGAGAACGGGGAAGGGGTCAGATTTATCTAACGAGAGTACAAGTAGTAATAATGTTTATAATACTTAGTAATAATGTTTATAATGCTGCATCGTATATAAAATAATACAAAAGAAAAAAAGATAAGGACTTCAATATATATAAAATAATACGAAAGAAAAAAAGATAAGGACTTCAATATATAAAAAATAATACGAAAGAAAAGAAAAAAATGATATAAAATAATAGGGGAATTGATATAGTAATTGATATGTTCCAATTCTAAATAAGTTTCTATCGGAGATGCAACTACTTACAAGTTGGTCAAATCTTTCCTAACATATTTTGTTATCTTTGGGTCATTCTTTAGGCTAGGTCTCTTAGACCCTTCACTTTCGAATTGGAGCTTGCATACAATTGACACTAAACCCCAAACATATCCTTGGGAATTCGAGTTTCACTAAACCTAAAATTTTAATTTTATATTTAAAAGATCAATTAATATTTCATAAAAAAAAATTAAATTTGTCAAGGATGCATTAGTTTGGAAAGTTTATAGATCATACAAATACAAATTTTAAAATGTAGAGACTGTTCAGGGTTTAGCGATTTTAAAATGTAGAGATTGTTTAGAATTTAAGGGTTTTAAAATGTAGAGACTGTTTAGGGTTTAGAATTTGGGGTTTAGGGGTTTTAAAATGTAAAGACTGTTTAGGGTTTAGAATTTGGGGTTTGGGGTTTAGGGGTTTTAAAATGTAAAGACTGTTTAGGGTTTAGAATTTGGGGTTTGGGGTTTAGGGGTTTTAAAATGTAAAGACTGTTTAGGGTTTAGAATTTGGGGTTTGGGGTTTTGGGTTTTGGGGTTTTAAAATGTAAAGACTGTTTAGGGTTTAGAATTTGGGGTTTGGGGTTTTGGGGTTTGGATTTAGGGTTTAAAGAGGTTCATGGCCAAGGGCAAAGATGAGTAACAGCTATTTTGGAATGTACTCAAAATGGTGTTAATAAAGAATCCGTGGGAATTTTCAGAATCTACACACTATGCCTAGTCGATTGGAATTGAGAAAATTCTGTCCCCGTTGCTACAAACATACAATTCATGGGGAGATAAAAAAATAGATCGAACCAAATGTCACCCTTTTCCTATCCAAGGAAGATGCAAAATTACATATATTAAACATATATTAGATTTAAATATAAATAAACCAAATCCTATTTCTTAATTCTAAATTACTTTAGGTCGATCGAAATAGGATTTTCGAGATAAGGAATAAACAAACCCTTAAATCCAAACATCTTTTAGCAGGCGCGACTAAACTAGTATGACATGACTAAACGAGTTATGATGGCCAACGACATCTCGAGTCTCGAGATGGCGTTAAGACATATGGACCCTGTCGATGGGGATCGAGATGACAAGATGAGATGCGACATTGCATTGAGAGACCTTGGCCCGAGTAGACGCAAGGTCGAGCTGAATGACTTGGCCTAGTGTAGAGGCAAGTCGGATGTATCGTAGACGATTAAACATACACGCATAGACGGCGTGTGTGGTTGAACAAGCTTGAATTTCGCATAAGCAATATTCGATTGGCGAACTATAGACCGATTCAAAGATTTAATTTTTACAAATTCAACTAGTTCATGTAAGAAAATTCTTCAATTTCCTAAAATATTAATTATTGAGGTCAAAAGGGAGGTAAGAAAATAAGAACTCCCTACGTTGAAACACCATTTTCTTTCTAAAGAGCTTTTTATGACAATAGCGTGGGAGATACGAAATATTTGTATAAATATTTAATGTTTTGGGTCATCTTCTTCATCCATCGTCTCTCAACAAAGAGAACTAATCTGTGTGTCCTTCATTTGTTTTTTGATCTGTTAATTGCTTATGCAGCTAAGCCTCTTATTCTCCTCGTCGGACACCATTTCATCGACCACCAAGTCCATCAACATCTTGGGAGCCTCTCTCCCTCCCTCTCCCAAATTAGAGTTATGAACTAAATAAATGAAACTTATTGTTGGTCACAACTTATAACAATTAAAACTTTTCTCAACAGTAGATGTGTTTTAAAACATTGTCGAAAAGTCCAAAGAATACAATATCATTAGTAATGGGCTTATGATATGCGAGGTGTAACGGGCCTAATTGCACCTTGGGATCGAACTCGTGCGGCTGTTGCAAAGGCACCCATATTAGGTAAAGGGGAAGTTGAAGGATACCATAAAAGGATCCATAAAAAGTTCAAGAATAGTAAGAGGCAATATGCAGGCTGCCATCCAATCGTTTCCCCCACGCCTCTTTCCATTTCATTACACTATATATACAGACACAAACACAAAAACACAAACACAAGGAAAACCAAACAAATCGGTTCATACAAATCAAACACAACCAAAAAAAAGTTGCAGAGAAATTTGAGGTGGAAAATGGGGAAGAAATCAGTAAGAAACTTGAGGGGTTTGATCAATGAAGTTGCTCCATCTCCCATCATTTCACCCAACAAACCCTCCACCGTTCCTTCATTGGAACCCATCACAGAAGAAACCCCAGAGGATCAGTACGATCAAGACGCCTAAACTCCTCACCCCCACCAGATCTTGGCAGTTTCTTGTCGGACACATCTTGGCAGCTGTTCTTCTTCATAACCAGCTCCTTTAGTTTATCCATTATCACAACGTTGATGTACATATTACTTCAAAAACTTCTCTTTTTGTAAATATAACTATGTATATATGTGTATATATACTGTGTCATGAATTTGATTATATCAAATATTCATGATTTGCTTCTTTTTTTCTGTCCCAAATTATTATCAATTTCAGATCTAACTCCAAAGTTGAGATGAGTTATGAAATTATGGGTTAGATTCAATTCAACTAAATGAAATCTTTATGAATTTGATTCAACTCAGACTTTTCAGACATCATAAACAAAACTACAACTAAAAGTCTCGATTAAACAAGATTAAAACGTAGTTTAGCACAAAAATGAACTCGGAATTACATAATTGGAAGTGGAAAACAGAGACATAAGCAAAAGTAAAGAACACATTTTTCATTTTGATCCTAGAAACGAGATTTGGATAAGATTTATAGGGCGGAGGAAGTTTTGAATGATCCAAGAGCTTTAACAGCTCCTGCTCTAATTATGACTTGATGATAAATTGCAGCAATGGCAGCTCCGACGAACGGCCCAACCCAAAAGATCCACTGTTCAAAACAACCAAACATCAGAGACGATCTGTAAAACAGAGATCTAAATGCTTAAACAGAAAAGTTGGGGAAGAAAGTTACATGATGATCCCAGGCCTCCGTTCTGTTATAGATCACTGCAGCTCCAAAGCTTCGAGCTGGGTTGATGCCGGTGCCGGTGATCGGAATGGTGGCTAAATGAACTATAAACACCGCGAATCCAATTGGGAGTGGCGCCAAAACCTTGAAAATTTGAGACAAAATTAGTTCAATGGTAAACCCAAACAAAACTCAAAACTAACTAACTTACAGGGACGTGAGAATCTCTGGCGTTTCTCTTGGGGTCGGTGGCGGAGAAGACTGTGTAAACAAGAATGAAAGTTCCGGCGATCTCTGCGGCTAAGCCGGTGGTGATGCTGTACCCATCGGCGAGTATATTGGTTCCACCTCTGTAGCGAACGTAATAAGCCTTCTGGAATGATTTAGCCAACGCACACCCACAAATGGCGCCCAAACATTGAGCCATAATGTAAAACACAGCTCTGATTAGGGAGATTTTTCGAGCCAAGAACAGCCCAAATGTCACCGCCGGGTTAATATGCCCTCCTGTATGGTTCAACAAAAAGGGTAATCGGACAGAGTAAACAGAGAGAAAGGGGAAAAAAAACAGAGCAAGAGAAGAAAACTAAACTCGCCTGAAATTCCAGCGGTGCAGTAAACAAGAACGAAGATCATTCCGCCGACGGCCCAGGCAATGCCCAAAACGCCGACGCCGCCGCAGACATTGGTGGCGGACTGGGTGTCATAGCCAATCACAGTGAGAACAAGAACGTACAAGAACAGAAGCGTGGCGACGAATTCGACGGTGATAGCTCTGTAAAATGACCACTGAGTGAACTCCCCGGCGTCAATTAACGGGGCGGGCGGCGGGTCTTGGTAGTCCTTGGCGGTGGCGGCTAACCCACCATTGCTTCTGCGCTCAAACACAGTGTTAGACGACATTGCTCCTGCTGTCTTGGAAGCAGAGGAGAGTTACGTTGGAAGGTAGTGCTTCAAATATTGAATTGGTGATATATTTAAAGCTAAAAAAAATTAAAAAAAAATATTCCTATATTTTCAAAATAACAATATTACATTCATTTTGCCTGAAATTAGTTCTACTTTATCGGGATCGTATGAATTGAATCATATTTGATTTTGTTTCGAAATTTATTTGCTATAATTAGAAATCAATATTTTGAGGTTCATTTACAAATATATCCCCATTTACATGCCACCTATTATTTAACAAGGAAATAATAATAATTAATTATTATTATTATTATTATTATTATTTTGATGCAAGATTCATGCCACGTTTCTTCCTTCTTACGAAAAATCATGCCCCATTTGCATGCCATCTATTATTTAGAAACAAAAAATAATAATAATTATGAAAAATAAAACAGTTAGTAATATATGCAACAATTCTCAATAATACCATTCAACTATTTCAAAAGTATTAATTTTGGATGTAATTTTGGTTTATAAAATAAAATTTTAAAAATTTCCTTACAACTTTTAAAATTTTGATTTTTTCAATATAGTTATCTTGAGTTCCAAATAAATTTACGTTTTCTAAACATAAAAAATATGTTTACCATTTTAAAAATGTTTTTTTTATATATATTTTTAAAGTAACTTTTGAATATTTAAAGATATAAATTTTTTTAAATAAAGTAATAATTCAAGATTTTTTTTATTTTTATTTTATTAATTTGGTCTAAATTTTCAATTAATAAAGTATTCATAAGTTATTCCTTCCATAATAATATGTCGTGCAAAAGTATATATTTGTGGGACTTTTTTGAATTTGTAGGTAGAACTAAAAACGATTTACGATTTAGAGTTTAGGGTTGTTTTATTAAAATTTTACTATGGTAAGCAAAAATTTACCATCTAAATAATTGGAGTCTCAAAAACACTTCAACCCAAACTAACTCGACCCATGAACATCTTATATTTTAAGTGGGTGTAAATATTTAAGAATGCACAACATATATAGTAAATATATGACTTTATAATCATGTTTGATGCTCGTGAAGTCTAATAATGACATGAAAATCTATTTGGCATTAACGGATAACTTGGTCAAAATTTTCGAAAAAAATTATATACTTTGCATAAAATATATGAGAAATATTGTTAGATTTTTCCTTCTTACTCTCAAGATTTTTAAAATGTGTCTAGCAGGCGAGGTTTACAGACTGATGTTTCGTTCTTCTTTCGACTAATGTGAGATTTCATAATTAACCCCTTCATGACCCAGTGTCGTACTCGTTCCTCTTTACAATTGTGAGATCTCACAATCCACCCACCTTTTGGGCCAAGCGCTCTCCCTAGCCCTCGTTACTCTCTTGCTAGCTATTATTATTCCTCTGGTTAATTTAGGGGTGATCTCAGAAAGTAATCCATATTATATGATTATAATTATAGGCATGACCCAGTTGATTCGATCGAACTTTGCATTAAAACATAGACAATTACATAATCGGAGGCCAGAAACAGAGGAAAAGGTAAAGAAAATACAGCAATTGGATTGATGGATAGAAGGCACACATAAAAACCAGTGCCTTTGGGAATTTGGGTAAAGAAAATTCACACTTATTTTGGCCCAAACGCAGAGCAACAGAGATTTGTATTATTAGATTTAAACGGAGGTGGAACTTCTGAACGATCCCAGAGCTTTAACTGCCCCTGCTCTCAGTATGATTTGGTGATAAATTGCAGCAATGGCAGCTCCAATGAAGGGGCCAACCCAAAAGATCCACTGCTCAAACACAAAGCAAAACAAATGAGCTTCAATTACAGAAAACAATCTTATAATAGAGCAGGATTAGGGGAAAATATGAAGTTAGTTACCTGGTCATCCCATGGCTTGTCTTTGTTAAAGATCACGGCGGCTCCAAAGCTTCGAGCTGGGTTGATGCCGGTGCCGGTGATTGGAATGGTGGCCAAATGAACCATAAACACCGCGAACCCAATTGGGAGTGGCGCCAAAACCTTCAATTTTGAGTTGGAAAAGGGTTAGTTTAATGGATTAAGCTCCCAGCTGAACTCAATTTGAGGCATTGAATGAACTTACAGGAACGTGAGAATCTCTGGCATTCCGTTTGGGATCGGTGGCGGAGAAGACGGTGTAAACAAGAACGAAAGTTCCGATGATCTCTGCGGCTAAGCCGGTGCCGGTGCTGTACCCATCGGCGAGTGAATTGGCTCCACCGCCGTACTCATTGTAATGAGCCTTCTGGAACGATTTCACTAAAGCACACCCACAAATGGCGCCCAAACATTGAGCCGCCATGTAAAGAATTGCTCTAACCAAAGACACTTTCCGAGCCAAAAACAACCCAAAAGTCACCGCTGGGTTAATGTGGCCTCCTGCAAAGTTCAACAAAAAAGGCAACTTTTTTACCAACGGACAGAGTTAACAGAGAGAGAAAAACAGAGCAAAATAAGAAAACTAAACTCACCGGAAATTCCAGCGGTACAGTAAACGAGGACGAAAATCATGCCGCCGAATGCCCAAGCAATGCCAAGAATACCGACCCCGCCGCAGATTTGGCCGCCGTTTTTGATGTCGGACTGGTTACTGTAGCCAATGACAGTGAGAACAGTGACGTACAAGAACAAAAGCGTGGCGACGAACTCGGCGATGATGGCTCTGTAAAAAGACCATTGAGTGAACTCGTCGGCGTCGATCAATGGTGCTGGTGGTGGGTCTTGGTAGTCCTTGGTAGCGAACCCACCGGCTTCGAGATCCTTAGACATGGCTGCTGCTCCTTGTGGGTGAAATTGAAGAAGAAATGGAGGAAGGAATTGGGATTTGAAAGCAGAGGAGTTGCAGAGGGGAGTGGTGAAGGTTAGGGATGAAGTGGGGGATTTATATTCGGGGGTTCGAAACCTGAATTGATCAGTGACGGCTATAGATTATAATTAATTCAATTGTCTTATGGAACTTTCTCGCCGCCCCCATTTTGCCGACCCCATTCCATTAATTATAACATCATCCATATAATAAACATTATCTTCTACTAGAATTCTTTTCAAAAAATAAGGTTTATGTTTCAAGTAGACAATCATGCAACCATTTCAACCAAGTAGTCTGCCAAGAATGATTCTCTACAATTATAGGACTCAAGATCATTCAGCCATTAATCATACTTTAGTCACAAGGCCGTGATTCATCTACTAGACTTTGGTACATGTCTCCTTATAACTAAAAGACACGGTTATAGGACCTTACTTGAACAGAATTTGTTGTATAGGTTATACAACTGTGTCCTTAGATTCTAAAGAGACAAGAAGTAAATGAACCACTATCCTGTGACTAGAGCGTGATTAATGGCTCAATTGGCTTCAGTTCTATGGCTACGGAGGATTATTCTTCATCGTATCATTATGGAGATTTGCTGTGTCTAGAACTAACCCGAAGAACCAAAAATATATTTTCGAAGCTAAAAAAAATTAAAAAGAGAAAAAAAAAGGTTAGTGTCATATAAGTCACGTGGGAATAAGTGGGAGAGCGGTCGGCGAGAGCTGACGAGTGACTGAACCGACTAAATGAAATCCATTATACAATAAACCACCACCGTCCATCTTGAGAGAGGGTCCACCACTGTCGAAATTACGAACCAATTAAGTCGTGCCACGTAATAAACGCAATCATGGATGTTATTATAACCTCAAATTTATGGTCGGTCCAGTCAACAAAATGTTCAACGTGGAAAAAATTCTAGGAATTGCCCGAAAAATATAGAAGTTGTAAGGTTTGTGGTTCTGGATGATCCACGTGTCGAATCTTTATTGCTCATTGAAACAATTAAAAACCTTTTTTTTTTTATGGATGAAATTTTAGTGCATCATAGGGTTTGTCAGTTCATCCTTGGATGGGCGGTAGCCGTTGGGACGTCATTATAATTTTTTTCCTTTCTTTTTTCAAAAAAATAATTTTATTTGTATTTTTGTTGGATGAATTATATATACATTTTAGTTATGGGTTTGTTTAAAACTAATAATTAAATTGTGAAGGTGATAATGTTAATTATTTTATTTCTTTTTTAACTAATAATAAAATACTATTTGAGTTTGTATGGTTGGATGAAAGTACTGGAGTTATATTAAGGAATATTCTCTCCATTGGTATGAGACCTTCTTAGAAGCCCAAAGCAAAACCATAAAAGCATCATATAGTTATGGAGAGTCGTGTTCATCTAACATGGTATCACCATGTCAATAGAATCTTTAAATGTTGAACAAATAACTCCAAAAGAAAAGGAGTCGAGCCTCAATTAAGGGGAGGCGTACTTTGTTCGAGGGGCGGTGTTGGATGAAAGTCCCATCTTGGATGAGGCCTTTTGGAAAAGTCCAAAACAAAGTCATAAGAGATGTGTTCATCTAACATAGTATCAGAGTCACCTCGACCTTGTTCCTTATTTATATATATATGTAACTTTATAAATTATATATATTTTATAATTTTTTAATATAAATTATATTGAAAAATGAAAATTAACCGTTAAAATTTATTTAAAAAGAAGAATATTATAATTTTAAAATATACTTTATTTATTTATTATTATTATTATTTTGTAATTCTAGATGCCTGTGTTTTTTATATTAAATAATAAATACTATTTATTTATTATAAAAAAAACCAATATTTAATCAGATTCAAACAAACCCATAAAGATAAAATTAGACAATAATTAAGTTCATTAACTACTTTTAACATGGTTGGATACGTGCTTATATATAAACAACATCATGAGATGTTAAGTAATTATATAGAACACAGAAAGCAAAATTAAAACCAAATAGGCATTTTTTTTTGCCAATTATTTAACACGACGGCGCCCATTAATCAGGAGCTTGTAAATGATTATTTAACACGGCGGCGCCCGTTTATCAGGAGCTTGTGAATGATCCCAGAGCCTTGCCGGCGCTTGCTCTTAATATGAACTGATGGTAAATTGCAGCAATGGCAGCTCCGATGAAGGGTCCGACCCAAAACATCCACTGTTCAAACATGCCAAACGTTAGATATATACATATATTATATATTACTTCAAATCTAGAATGAACAGCAAATTGGTTTTGTATGTACTTGATCGTCCCATGGCTTGGATTTGTTGAACACCACTGCAGCTCCGAAGCTTCTAGCTGGGTTGATGCCGGTGCCGGTGATCGGAATCGTGGCTAAGTGAACCATGAACACCGCGAACCCAATTGGGAGTGGCGCCAAAACCTTTCATTTTGAATTTATAAGCCATTAATTTCTGGTTTTCTAATCAGTTTTGTTGGGTTTCAAATTTCTTACCGGAACATGGGAGTCTCTGGCATTTCTCTTCGGGTCGGTGGCGGAAAACACAGTGTAAACGAGAACGAAGGTTCCGATGATCTCGGCGGCTAATCCGGTGCCGGAGCTGTAACCGTCAGCGAGCGAATTGGCTCCACCGCCGTACTTAATGTAGTGGCCGTTTTGGAATGCCTTCACTAACGCACACCCACAAATGGCGCCCAAACTCTGCGCCGCCATGTATAATACGGCTCTCACCAACGACACCTTCCGAGCCAAGAACAGCCCAAATGTCACCGCCGGATTTATGTGTCCCCCTGCGTATCCCCCAACAATATTCAGTAACAAAAAATTAAATTAATCATGCCCTATTTGATTCGTTGAACTCACCGGAAATACCGGCGGTGCAGTAAACGAGTACAAAAATCATGCCGCCGAAGGCCCAAGCGATGCCCAAAATGCCGACGCCGCCGCAAATCTGGCCTCCATTGTCAACATCACTCTGAACTTTATACCCAATGACAGTGAGAACAGTGACATACAAGAACAAAAGGGTAGCAACAAACTCGGCTATAATGGCTCTGTAAAATGACCACTGAGCAAACTCCTGTGCGTCGATCAATGGCGCTGCCGGCGGGTCTTGGTAATCCTTGCCGCTAAACCCACCACGCCCTCCGGCTTCAATATCCTTCGACATGCTTCAAACAAGAAATTTAAATCTGGGAAACTGATTGCTTCGAAAAACAGAGCAGAATTTGCAGATTGAGGATGAAAAACAGAGGAATGGGAATGTAGATTTATAGTGGGAGAAGGAGGAGTGGATTGAAGACTGGAAATTTCAGGATCGTGAAAAGTTTATGGTGTTCTTGCGCCGCCCCATTTTGTTCTGTTCTTTTCTGTTGCTTTTCGTGAGCTCTCTCACTGCCACTCACAGGCAGCGGGCGGCGCTTCTTCGCTTTTCTTGTCGTTTCCTTTCTGGTAGGTTCTTGAAACTAGTCGGTAATTAATTAATATTAAGCTTTTAATTATTTCGGTTTAATGTGTTCTATCTTCTTCGAATGTTTTAGGTTTAATTATTCCATTTCATATCAAAATTTGGATTAGTTGCGTAATTATTAACTTAAGCGCTGGTTTATTATAATACATTATCTATTCTATTTTAGGTTTATTATAATACATTATCTATTTCTATTTTACATTAGAATGTTAACTTATTAAAAATTTATTAAACACATGAACGCGAGTCGAGAGACTTGAAGTCGGCCTCAACTTATATTGCTGAGTTTGCGAAGAGTCGATGGACAGAGACGTCAACCATTTGTATGACCAATCGTCAAAATCATGTTTATGCCCGTTTAGAGCTAGAATGTCGTGGAGTATAGGAGATGCGAGTAGTACAATTTAGAATTAAATAAGTAATTTAATTTTTAAAAAATAGAATAAATTGAAAGTTTAATAAAGTGTGATTGTTATTTATTATTATGATTATTTTAAAATAAAATGGTCCAATAATGAAAAATAATTCATTATTTGTAATATTGTGGAGTTGGTGTACGTATTAGGCGAGGAATCCCGGCTGAAGGATACAGTCACGTGCGAGTAAGTCGTTGAGGCATGATTGAAACGACCAATCAAATCAATATCCACCGTCCATCTCCAACTGGGCCCACTCCTTCTTTTATTTCCCCTTCTCCGCATTGCCTTTTTATATAAAAACAAAATATCAAATTTTTAATGGCATTATTAAAAAAAAAAAAAATTAATAAAACAGGTTGTGGAATAGAAAAGAAAAAAAAGTTGTGGCTGTTGATTTCCCACGTGTCATGCCAAGTAATTTTACTCGTTTTATCGAATTTAATTCATTTTCGTTGATATATTTTAAAACTATTTTTAATTTTGAAGGGATATTAGAAATTTTCTCTCCCAAATAAGAAAAAAATGTATAATTTCATTCAACAGATAAAATTTATATTGTAACATATAAATACATCGATCCCATTAGATATAGGTCGAGAAAAATTTATGAACATTTTGTCCACACAAAAGGGGTAGGAGACTAGGAATTTACAAAGCATTTGTACTAACTCGAGAAAATAATAAAATGATAAATGATAAATTATGACTATGCATCATTCAATTAACATCCTAAATAATTCAGAAGCGACAGAGAGAAATCATAAAAATTAATTTGTGTATGGTTTTTTCATTGGCTCCAATGAGAGAGGGAAAAGTAGTAACCTTCAATGCACCTCCTGCTCCTGTTTCCCACTAGTTTTAGCATCATCCTGAATCTCCTTCCCATGCTTCGTTTCATACAGATGTTTCGATTCCTCCAGCTGCTTGGACACCTAATCATTAAGAAAAAACCAACCAACAAAATTCAAACTCGAAATCTTCCAGAAATAAAGCAAAACACGTTCTACTATGTCGAGTCAGCATATTTTGATCATAAAAGATGAGATCTTTGAATGGAAATGAACGGAAAATGGAAGCTTCTAACTAATAAGATGAATGTGGATTTTATCACCCTTTTGAACAAATCAACATTAAGTGATTGTTACTACCTATTTTTTATTTTACTCTAAATTTGGGTACCCTGATTAGATTAAATACTTCATTCATCAGATTCTCAAATCAAATAACACAACGTAGAGATGAACATGTGAAACTGCCAGACCAAATACTGATGTGATGACTTACAACGCATTGATTAACAAGTTCCTTATTTGGTTTAAATTCGATGATGAAGAGTTCAGCAAATTCAGATTCATTACAATCATGCATACGCAACAATTGAAATATTAATTTTCATGGTTGCCAAGCTGGGGCTTGGGGAGGGGGGTGTAGATAGAAAGGGACGTACTTTAATTGAGTAAGCCATGGGCAATAATGTATCTGGATCCATTGCATCTTCTGGGAAGTTTCGCAAAGCATGTATGAGTTTTTCAAAGGGCAACTTTACCTGCGGAAAAAAAAAAAACAATATTAGGATCTAGCAACAACGTAAATGTGGACGCCGAAACTATTTGAAGCAATTCATAACTCACCAAGTCATCATGGCAATATTTTAGAAGAGCCAAACCAACTTTAAAAACAATCGTAACACCCTGTGGTAGAAGACATTAATAATAAGCGTGAACTTCTTTATAGAAGAATTGTGTTGCAGAAAAGGATGCATATGATTTCAAGTAACCAACCTCATAAAGAAAGACATCCCAAATTCGTAGAGCCAAATGGAAGGGGAAAGAGTAAGAGAAAACGGTAATAAACCATTGGCTCGCGTACATGCTAGGATTTATCATTTCCTGTGTAAAATGCTCTCCAAGCTTGGGCAGCTGCTCTCTCACAAGGTTATCAAATTGAAATAGGTACTGCTGCACTAGAGGAAGCCCCGCCTATCCCAAGAAAAAAAAAAAAAAAAAAAA
>NW_019268557.1:1224128-1264958 GCF_002738365.1 Cucurbita moschata | reverse complement strand
CCTATCCCAAAAAAAAAAAAAAAAAAAAAAGCTCTTCAAATGGACCCCAACACAAGTCAATCAAAAAGTATTTAATATTTGACACAACCCTCAGAAACGTAATCGATGGCAAGACTTTAGACCACTTTATAAAAAATGCACCACCATGAACTTGGCAGAAAACTCTAGAGTAGTTCATGCAAGTTTATAACCATTCATTACTACAAGCATAGGATCATGCAGAAATCATGATTGGATGAATAAAAACAAAAGAAAAGCACATCAGAAACAAAATAAAATTTAGTATAACAAAAATCTACCATGAGGAGCTACATTAGTTACTCAATGATAGAAAGGTGGCCGAATGGGGCAATCTCCTGGAACTTCTTGAGAAAAGTTGGATGTAGAAGAGGTCAGAATTGAGGAAAGTTGGCTCACTTAGTTATAGTCACTAGCAAATCATTCTTGGTTTTTATTCATGGGTGGGGGTAGGGGGAACTGGTGCAGTGATATTGTGATAAGTCCTTTCCTTAATTTCTCTTTTCATTCGTTCTATTTCTATTCTATTCTTGAGCCCATGCTAACAAAATAGGAAGCTGTCAGTCAGCCGTTAACAAGTTACTTGTAGTTAATAACGAACTCAATGGTTATTACGATCATATAAAGGGAAGCTGACCCATATAAAACAGCTATCTTTTCATGTGAATAAGAAATCAGAAACTTTGTCTGGATTGATTTGGCTATATAAGACCCACGACTCCTAGATGAAGGTAGCTAGCATTAACAATTACGTGATCCAACAAGAACTATTTAATTCATATTTTCTTAATCATTTCATGCTAAATAGAGTAGAGTCTAAGACTTTCAATAGGTCTACACTATAGCCATAGAGGAAGCAATGGTCTTATATTTTGATGCTCCTAATACCTAAACCTCCCAGACGAATGGGAATAGCCACCAACAATACTTTTCAGTTTTCACGAAAACCAATGAAAAAATTTGTTTCGATTAAACATGAAGCATCAGAAGGGAGATTATGTCCATTCATTTTTTCTGATTCTCAAATTTTCTGGACCGGGAACTAATATAAAGTTGAAGTCACAATAGAGAGATCTCAAAGAACAGCGTTACCAGATACAATCCTTCCATAGGAGCATGAACTGCACCTTTAAGTAATGCGACCAACAGCCAGAATGCATCCTCTTCACTCATATAGAGAAGCAACAAACCAGCTAAAAATCCCATCCCCTACACGCTCAAAAACATTACAAACCATTCACCACAAAATATAATTGTTAACATATCACTGATGATAAACTATAGAAGATTGAGAACCTGAACGTATCCGACATTCCGATCAAAAACTGAATATGCCTTTAAAACATTGTAGAGAGATCTCTGACCAGGTCCATGTCTCTGTTGGAAGAAAACATGTGAAGGAAAGGTACGAGAGATATCTCGAATAATATCCAGTTCAGAAGCTGATGTCTCATATATTACCAATTGCTGCAAAAAAAATATATACCATTAGATTACCATCATCATTGGGACTATAGATGTATAAATATTAAAAAAAAAAAATGGCATAATCTTTTCATTTATCGAAAGAAAAACATGTGAGGGTAGGTATAAGAAATATCTCAAAGTACATACAATTCCATGGAAAATTACCAATTGCTGCAAAAAATAAGCCACCTAAAACCATAATTCTTAGAACTATATATTTATACGACTACAAAAGAAGACCATAAAAGTAATCACATATGGCTTTGTTGAATAGATAAGTGTATAGGTTTCTACTTTACTGACAACAAACCCAAATAAAAGGTTAAAATTGAATTCTCATAAAAGAGCCACAGAAACAAACTCAGTAGTAGCTGACTAGCTGGGTAACATAAACTTCGATACGTATATGTCGTACAAAACATTTATAGTCAGTCAGACTAATCATATCATATGACCACAGGTGAAACATAAAGCAGTCAAGTCCAACCTGATATTATGACTTTGGTTTCAATCATATATTTGATCTTTTTGATTTGAGATGTAAATCAAATTTGACATGGAAACACATTCATTAGTAACAATAAAATTTTACAACCCTAGGTCATACAAACACCATAAGCCAAACCAACCATCGAAGCCACAAAAAGAAATACAGGAAAGGACTTAAATCATTAAGAATAAAATACAAAAGGACACATTAAAAGAAATTAGAAATATACGTAAAAAATAGGCATTGAAGTGAGCCACACTTCAAACCTTTCTTTCAAAAATAGGCATTAAGCAATAGGCATTTGCTTAGTGCGATTGCCAAATTTGATAGTGAGGTAAGACTCCAGTACTTTTGAGGATTCAGTCCATACATTCATTAGTTTTTTTTGTAAGTTCATAGAGTAAAACGATTGAACAAAAAACTTACCGACTTTAATTTAACTAATCAGAAGTTGTTCATTGATTAAATATCTAAAGCTTTTAAAAGAGCCATTTGTATTTTTAAAACTTTTAACACTTTGAAACAGAAACTAGGATACAGAAACTAACAATTTTTTAGATTTTAGAAAGCTTACAACAAAAATATTTGCAAGAACATTTTAAGACCGCAATCTCAAACAAATTCCAAGAGAAACATAATACCTCATAAACTCCAGGGTTCATCAACAGTAAGTCTCGACTTCCAGAAATCAGCTGCCAAACTAGACCCCTTAAACAATCGGGAATACCTTTCCTTATACGCCTTTTAACAACATGAGGTTTTCTCCTAACATAATGCTTCCAGTCGCTCCCTCCAATTCCAATCATCTTCCTCCATTTTCTAACTCTCCTTTCCTCCCTGAAATTGTAGGGCAGCCATAATGCATAATCAACTCGATTCTTAATAAAGAAAGCAGAATGTTGAAGAAATTATTGAGCCATGAATAAAAGCGTACCTCTCCTGTACATGGGTGGACCTGATTTTGGTTATAGCATCTGGAGAACTATTGTGTTCCTGCTTTAAGAATCCAAACCTGTCTACTTGCCTGGGCGAAGGAAGTGGACCTGGTTCAAAGTCATCAATTGTTTTCCTTTCCATTCCACCATTAAATATGCGCTCTCACCTCTGTCCTCCTCCACATGATCGACTTTTACTGACTACAAAAAAATAGGCGAATAAGAATCAACAAATAAATATAGTAGATATAAGGAAAGCCCCTATGAAGAGCAGGCATACATAAAAAGATGCAGTAAAGTAACAATTTTACTACAACTTCATACAGACAAAAATAGTCTAGTTAATATATAGTGCAAAATCAGCCCAAACATCAGCTCATCTCAAAACATTTCAAACAGAATGTAAAAACTAATATTTATATAAAAAACGTAAAAAATATATTTAGCACTTATGATGATAATTGTCATCATAAGATACCAGATCATCAGATTTTCAACCATTGCAAAATATCCACAACAAGCTCCCTAGAACAACTGTGTTTCAGTACTACAAGATTAAGAAAACCAAAAAGTTCTAGCAACAAGAGACAAAAATTTGAAAAGATGAAAAATAGGAAGATGCAAGAGATAAAAGAATTAGACAAGACATGAAAGTTGACAACATTATTCTATTCTAGTGAACCCAAAAATCTAGTCTTATAACAAATGAACTAGACAAAATCATCATCTCGAACTACTTCACGATAATTCAATAGTTAACAAGACAGAAATAAGATCTAAACGAGGCAGATGGACCAGTATCACTGATCCCCAAACTAACTTTTTTTTTGGTCATGGTAAACGTGAAACAAATATGAAATCAAACCATATTTCATTATTTCTTATGGCAGAATAGTCAGTCCTGTTTTTAATCTTTAAGTATTATGTTCCACTGATTCCGTGAAGAAAAATTCTGGTAGAAAAAGGAATGTTACCGGAGAATGAACATCATGTATGGCCTTGTCTGAGGAGTGGAAAATTATTTAATTAAAAATCGACAAGACCTGATAAGTTAAACACTGAGCCAAATTCAATGATTTCTATAAATCAGAAACAAGATGCAGAACCTTACATGGTCTTCCTTGCATTCCGATGCAAATATTCAATTCTTCTTTTTTTTCTAAAATCACATACAGACAGGATTTTGTTTCAGTTCGCATAATTTAGATAATAGTCACTCTCTTAAGAAAGTGAGAAGTTTGGCATATTCCTCCATGGTCTTAGTATCTCTTGAATGGCATTCCATTAACCACTTGCTCGATATATCTACACCATTACGTGGAGAAACAAAATGATGAACTTGAAATTTGAAATGGCAAACTAAATAGGAGAAGATTTGAAAATTGCAACGGAAATCAAACGCCAATAGCAAAATAAAGGGGTCTAGACCGAATGTAGTTGTAGAAAGTAAACAATCTGTTTGGCTGCAAAGAAAAGAGAAATGTAGGATCCAAAATACAGAATAGTGATTAATTATCGAGTTGGCTTCATTAATTAGATATCCGATCTTCTTCCCAGCCCAGTCGAAAGGGAATACAAAACAGTGATTGTTAATCAAGTTTCTGCAAATTGTTATCAAAACGAAAAAGGATCTGAGTTTTTCCTGATCCGAAGAGTCCACAATTCAATCCCGAAATTCCACAAGGCAGACAAATCTCAATAAAAATAAAATAAATAAATAAATAAATAAATGAACTGCAACAAATAAAGATCAAATCGTAGGGGAGAAATACATATGTCAATCGAAAACAAATTCAATCAACTAAAATGATAGAGAAACATACCCGAAATCAAAGGATAAGAGACGATTCGCTTATGAAGATGAGAATCAATGAGATTTCGGAACGCGAGAAGAGAGATCTGTGTAGAGATCCCGTAATATTACACAACCCCTTAGTCGAAGGGAGCAAATATTTGAATTGTATTTAAGAATTCTATTTATATGAAAACAAATAAAGTTCCTTCCATATGATAATTTTACAAATAAAAACGTAAAAAAAAAATCGTTTTACAAATAAATTTATGTAAAATATATTAATTTGTATCATTGACCTTTATTTTATGGTAATTTCTACTTCCAAATTCAATTTTCGCTAATTAAAATTAATAAATTTCAACCAAAAATTTAGGTTTTTTCGTTTAAATTTTATCAAATTTTAAAATAAAACACATATTTTATAATTGATTGAACCCATAAAAAAAAAATTGCTTCATTTTTTTTACTTGGGAGTAGAATTTGAATATATAGCCTAAATAACTTAAATCAATCCCATCCCAACTTTTTTATGATTTAATATTTATTTGATTTTGAAACAACTCTTTTAGTACGGAATGTATAAAATTATTCTATATCATTCATGTGCTTTAGCACTTAATATAACATCTCGCGTATAACTTATAGGTACCAAATTTATATGGATGGTGGTGACTTAACGACTGTGGATGACAAAGTTATTCCGTTAGAATTTGCATACTTTTTTTTTCTTTAAAAAAATAAATATTCTAGAAAATCAAGGAGCTCGGGACAACGATGATCCAACACTTTTTCTGTGGACAATTCTTAACCTTGAATTGCTTTTTGAGAAAAAAATGTTTTCATAAGACATGAACGAATAAATAAGTTGAAATAAAGCATCGTAAATATCAATTGTTTAGTAAACACGTGGAAAAGAGAGCTTATAATATATGGTCGGAGAAATTTCATGACTACTTATCACTATCGAATACATTTTTAGGTATTTCATGATAAAAATATATATAATTAATAATAATAAAATAATACAAGGAAATGTTAGACATGACATGGGCTTAGTCGGTCGGAAGTTTGCCGCCTAGTTTATTCCTGGTTTTCAACTTCGAAACGAATCCATTTCGAAGAAATCGAGGCAATTGGCAGTTTCAGCAACCATGGATTCCAGTTTACGTCCAAGAATATTTCATTTCTTGACCTATTTATTATAATTCCCTTAATCAAACATTTCTCCTTCATCTTCACTTCACTCACTCTGCAACTTTTCTGCCCCTCCTCTGTTTCTTCAGCCAATGTCTAAGGATGTTGAAGCCGGAATCCGCGGCGGGTTTTCCGCCGGGGACTACCTCGATCAGCCTCCGGCTCCGTTTTTCGACACCAACGAGCTTTCCCGGTGGTCGTTTTACAGGGCCATCATCGCTGAGTTCATTGCCACGCTTTTGTTTCTCTACGTCGGAGTGCTCACTGTGATTGGAAACCAGAGGCAGTCTTCTGCCTCCGCCTGCGGCGGCGTTGGCGTTCTGGGTATCGCTTGGGCGTTCGGTGGCACCATCTTCGTTCTCGTTTACTGTACCGCCGGCATTTCTGGCGAGTTCTACTCTGTCTCTCCCTCAATTTAGATTAAATCCATGGCTTTTTGGTCCTAAATTTGGTCCGGTGCAGGAGGACATATAAACCCAGCAGTGACATTTGGGCTGTTTATGGGTCGGAAAGTTTCGTTGGTCCGAGCCGTACTGTACATAGCGGCTCAGTGTTTGGGAGCCATTTGTGGGTGTGGGCTGGTGAAGTTATTAAAGAAGGCTAACTTTAATGACCTCGGCGGTGGAGCCACCGAGCTCGCCGACGGTTTCAGTCCCGGCGCCGGCCTGGCCGCCGAGATCATCGGAACCTTCGTTCTTGTATACACCGTCTTCTCTGCCACCGATCCGAAGAGAAAAGCCAGAGATTCCCACGTTCCGGTAAGCATTTCTAATTCTTATCCAACGATTATTAGCAGTTCAATAATTGTTAAGAAAAAAACTCAATTTCAAAGGTTCTAGCGCCGCTGCCAATTGGGTTTGCCGTGTTCGTGGTGAATTTGGCCACTATTCCGGTCACCGGCGCCGGCATTAACCCAGCTCGAAGCTTCGGCTCTGCAGTGATGTTCAACAAACACAAAGCTTGGGATAACCACGTAATTTCTCATTCTTTTCCTCAAACTTGAATCAAACCATTTGAAATTGTTTTTCAAAGTCTGTTATTTTTTGAGGAGCAGTGGATATTCTGGGCCGGACCTTTCATCGGAGCTGCAATGGCTGCAATTTACCATGAATTTGTTCTGAGAGGAGGAGCTGCGAAGACCTTGAGATCCTTCCGGAGTTCCTCAATTTAATGGATTTTCTTCTTCTTCTTCAATCAGTTCTTTGTCTGATAGAATCGCAATTTTAATTATGTTCTTCAACTTGTAAAACTTTTATGGGTTTAGGGTTTATATAACGGTCTTTTAACAGCGAGTCCACGCGCTCACTTTCGGGCGCGGCGGCGTCGTTTTCGAGTTTTCTGGATCAGCAACATGCGCGACACTAGCCGCGCTGTGCTGGCGCTGCCCATTTATATTATATCATACTCTATAGATCTCTAGAATACTCTTAATCAGTAATATATGATATGGTGATGGGTAAAATAAAATGCATGTTGGAAGTTATTATTATTTCATTTGGTCGTTACTTATTAAATATTTTGGACATGTGAATTTCCAAAATATATTAATAACATGCTCTATAATTCATATTATATTGCCTACTTGTTAGTTAGAATATTTAAGGCGGGTTAGACGGATGCGTTGTATTATATTTAAAAAAATATAGACTATGATCGTAGTTGTTTTAAGTCACTATCACACAAGTTTTAACTTCTATCTAAAATTTAAATGATTTTTATTTCGATATTAGTTTTTAAATTTTTATGAAAAGTTAATGATAATGTAGGTATTCATATGACTCGATAATTCGACCAATTCGAACTATCAAGACTATCTAATTCAAACTATAAAAGTTAAGTTGAGTTAGATTTTTTTTTTTATTTGGGTTTGGGTTGAATTTTTTAAAAATCGAATATTTGGTTCGGGTTTACGGTTGACATTTTTTTTTGTTGGGTCAACTTGTTAAAAAAAGGACTACAATCCAATCCTACCCTTTTTAAATTTTTTTTTAGAAATATTTAATGTTTGTTTTCCTTGTGATTTGTAAATATTTGAACTTTATAAAATTTTAGTTGTTAACGCAACATGTACCGTGGATAGTATGATTTTTTTAAAATAATTAAAAAAAAAAAACAATCCGACAACCCAACTTATGGTTGGGTTGAGTTATAAACTCTATTCAAGTTGCTCGAGTCACCAACCCAACTAATTTGAAATAATGACGTGAGTAAAAATACTTTCCATGTAAGTTCGTAATAACCCATAAAATTATTTTTTAAAATTATCATTAAATTTATTGACTCGAAAAGATTAGATTTTTTAAAAAAATCAATATATCTAATTATGTCCTTAGAAAATTACAAAGATGGGTGAATAGTTGTACGAAAATTGTAGGACAATACATGATTTAAATTATTATTTGTGCCCTAAAAATTAGAGACATTAAATATTTTATCAAATAACTTAATTATTAAATAACTAAGTAATGATCAAAATCAGGTGGGAGCTTAATTAAGCTGTCATGTGCTGTGGAGACCACAGCTTAGATTAATAAGTATGATTAAAATCAAGATTATGAATTTTGTTAGGGTAAATCATTTGTAATATAAATTTATTAAAATACATTAATTTTAGAAGAGATATGTTGGGAAATAATGGGAATAAAATCATTTAAAATATAATAATATATATATATACATTAACATGGCGAATTCCTTTTAAATGTTTGAACATTTACAAGAGATTATCCAACATAAAATTGTTTTCAGCATACCATTAAATAAAAGTATTCATTATTTAATTTTTTATTATTATTATTTCTCCGCCCAAGTATTACTTAACTTGATTTTAGTCTAAATTTAGAGTTTATTTTACATAAAAAAAAATAGAAATTATTTTATTGTCTATTTTAATAGGGTTGTTGTCATTATCACTCTCCTAAACAGAAATTAAACCTAAACTTAAATATAATATAAATGTGATGGAACTCATTTAAAAAAAGTGCCAACTTTTTGACAAACTTATGTATAGCTTATTGGGTAAAGTATTAACACGTCGATAAGATATGAAGTTATGAAGTTCTCGACTGAGAGTTTATGTTGAACGATGATCGGGTTGGAAAGGGGTGAGGTAGAAAACACATTTGGATGAAAGTATAAATAAAAATGAAGATTTTGTTTAGTTGGGTTAGGATTTGATTGAATTTAAAAAGAGGGTATTAGCTTGGCATGAATCTGTTGTCCGGTTGGGTATTGCTCTGCTTTTTGCGTTGCCATAAATGGTGAAGAGGCCTAATTTTCAACGTTGACAACCACTAAACTTCCATCTTCCTTGGATTTCACAGCTCAATGAAAGTGTTTCCTTTAACCTTCTTCACCCTTTTTGTGGTCTGTGAAATTGGTCTCATCAACAATATTCAGTAGTTTCAGATTCCAAGGGGTCGAATCTAATCTAAATCCAAGCCGTAAAAAAATGGCGAAATCCACGTTCTCTCTGCGTCACCACCATTACTCTCATCTCCTCCATTATACTTTTTCTTCTTCTTCTTCTTACTTGAGCAAGCGGAAAGAGCTTCACAAAGCCAATCACAGACTCTGTTTTCTGTCCATGACACTACTGAATCCATTCCAAAGCAACCCACAAGAGTGAGTAGCTTGGAGAAATCATGGGAGTTCATCGTACCCTTTACAAATCTTGTAAATTGCTGCCACCCCTTTGTGTTTTTTTGCATCTTTTCTTTGTTTTCGTATCTGGGTTTGGATCAATGGCTCCTATTTCAGCTGCATTTGGCCCAGATGGATTCTTCTGCGCTATTGATGCCAGTGGCAAACAGGAAGTTATTTGTTGGGGTAAGAATAGTTCGTCTCTTTCACCATCTTCCTCATCTTCTACCTCCATCTTCTCCGTCGACATTCCGGCAATGGCTGCTCTCTCAGGCGGCGAGGGATTTCTTTGCGGTATTTTATCAAACACTTCGCACGCGTACTGTTGGGATTCGATAAATCCAGGTACAGATCTCGTCCCGTTGGTTTTTCGAGCCACTGCTTATTCGCATATTGCCGCGGGAAAAAGCCATGTTTGTGCAATTAGGGGATCTTATTATTCTGACGGCGATTCGGGTCCAGTAGATTGTTGGGATGTATCGAGAGATTCAATTAATAATAGTCTGAGCTCTAAACAGAGCTCTCTGTTCTATAATCAATCAATTGCCAGCCTCGTCTTCAAAAGGGTTGTTTCCGGCGAAGGATTTAGCTGCGCCGAGCTTCGAGATGGAGGGATTCTTTGCTGGGGACCAAACTCAACCAATCTCGACGTTCCAAACGTTTCTGAAAAATTCGTATCTCTAGCCGCCGGACAAGATGCCGTCTGTGGAATCTCTGAGGTATCCGGCGGAGTTAAATGCTGGGGTAGCGGCGATTCATTCGTCGGCCTTCCGGAAACCGCCGGCTATGTGACGTTGACCGCCGGCGAGCGGCATTTCTGTGGCATCCGAAGGGATACTCACGAAGTGGACTGTTGGGGTAGCTTGAACTCATCTTTGATTCCTAAGAACACAGGATTTATGACGATTGCTTCATCAGACCGTTCAATCTGCGGCATTAGAGAGGACAATCTTGTTCTTGATTGCTGGTTTTCACATTCTCCTGAGGCTCCTCCTCCTGGCTATGATCCTCCTTTGGAGCTTTGTAGTCCAGGGCTGTGCGCTCCAGGACCTTGCCGTGAAGGGGAGTTCTCCTTCAATGCCAGCATTTTGAATGAACCAGATTTGAAAAGCTTGTGTGTAAGGAAGGATCTAAACATCTGTATCCGCTGTGGACTGAATTGCTCTGATGGGCACTTCTTGTCTAGCCCTTGTACTTTGAATTCTGATAGGATTTGCACTGCTTGCTCTCTTTGCCAGAACAGCTCTTGTTGGGATACTTGTGGAGTTCCATCATCTCCTGAAACGAAGCAGACGCATTGGCATCAATGGCGTCGTATACTGCTGATAGTTGGTGGTTCTGTTGCTGGATTGGTACTGATTCTACTCGGTTGGTGTGTTCATACTCGCATAATCGGTTCGAAGAAAGACGGGAGCAGGAGCAAGAAACATCACAATTCCGAGTTGGAAACTGGTACTGAAACTGATTCTTGTGCTCCACTGGTTCCTCTGTGTCCTGGGATTCCTCAGATTTTTCGGCTTTCGGAGTTGAAAGACGCCACGAACGGGTTCAAGGAGTTTAACGAGGTCGGTAGGGGGAGATATGGGTTTGTGTACAAGGCTGTGTTAGCAGATGGGCAGCAGGTTGCAGTGAAGAGGGCAAATGCTGCTACCATTATTCACACCAACAGTAGGGACTTTGAAATGGAGTTGGATATCCTTTGTAAGATAAGGCATTGCAATATTGTGAATCTGTTGGGTTACTGTTGTGAGATGGGAGAGAGGCTTCTTGTTTATGAGTACATGCCCCACGGCACACTCTATGATCATCTCCATGGCGGTCTTTCTCCTTTAAATTGGTCGCTGCGGTTCAAAATAGCGATGCAGGCGGCGAGGGGACTCGAGTACCTTCACAACGAACTCGTGCCTCCTCTAGTCCATCAAAATGTCAAAACTTCCAACATTCTCTTGGATTCCCATTGGGGAGCCAGAATTGCAGATTTCGGGCTTATAGCATCGAACGATGACAATGACAATGACAACGACAATAACGATGCTAGTGCGGATTTGACGAGGGATGTTTATGACTTTGGTATCGTGCTTCTTGAGATCATCAGTGGAAGGAAGGGTTATGACAGAGATTACACACCTTCAAGCATAGTTGAATGGGCAGTGCCTTTGATCAAGCAGGGTAAGGCTGCTGCCATAATAGATCGATACGCCACTCTACCCAGAAACGTGGAGCCTCTACTTAAACTTGCTGATATAGCCGAACTAGCTGTACGAGGAAATCCCAGCAAGCGACCAACAATCTCAGATATCGCATCTTGGTTAGACCAAATTGTTAAAGATGGATTGATCTTGTAACACTCGTACCTCAACACGGGTTCTCGGCTTCGAAACATACGTTTTGATCGATGCAACAACACATTCCTTTACAGCTATTGTGACTGCTGCTCTCTGCAACTGTAAATTAGTTATTCAGCTTCAGCTTGTACATGAACACATCCAACATTACACTATTTCCTTCAGTAAATGAGTTTCCATTTGCTTCTTCCATCCAGATCGTGCCACCAATGCTGCCAACCTCTTAAACCACTTGCCATATCTAAATAGTGTAACCGACCAAGCCCACCACTACCAGAAAAATCAATCAATGTGGGATCTCACAATTCACTCTCATTCGAGGCCCGACGTCTTTGCTAGCACACTATCCAGTGTCCACCCCTTTAGAGCTCAACGTCCTCGTTGGCACACCGCCCAGTGTCTGACCCCAACCTTTGTAACAGACAACCTTCCTTCCCATCTTCCAAACAAAATATTCTGTAACCATGAGCTTATAATAAATCATAAGCAGTGCTTTGAAGTGTTCAGGTACTTCATTTTTTACTCTTTCTTTCTTCCTTTGGTTCAATTGCAGAAGCACATAAAGGCATCATATGCCTGCCTCCCTGTATGCCATTTGCAAAGCCCATCATCTGAAAATAGGTGGCATGCAAGGAGCCATGCATGCATCAATTTGCCTCTTTAACCACAACAACATTGCCTTTCAAGGACTTGCTTTGCTTTGTTTTTCTTCTAAACAAAGATCATAAACTCACTGTTTTAGTATGATTTTGGAGAAAGTTTCATTACTCACTCAAGCATTCCTCTAAAGAGGTTCATGAGAAGATAAGTCTCGTGATCACTTATTCTTTGGATGCCCTTCAGTAAGAACGGTTTGAGGGAGGTACTCTCTTAGACCCGGTCCACATATCGAATGTGTTATTAGAACACATAGCTAGAGCTTTGCTCCCTTGGGATCTTTTTTTTTATAATTGCTTTGCTCGAGGAGTGAGTTGTTCATGACTTGTTTTACGTTTTGACCATAAATTATGGGATCTCTCTTTTTTATATAATATATTACCACTAAACCCTAAACCCTAAAAAAATTAAATATCTCGAGTGGTTAGAGACGAAAAGTATAATTTAATCTTGAAATTAAAATAATAATTTGTTTAAAAAAAATTCATCTTTATAATAATATTTTTCAAAGCCACAATTACGAACCACATGCATCCACCCCCCAAGTCGCTTGTTCAAGAACTCAATATAACACCAAACCGCCACAAACTTTAGATCTTAAATAATTTTACATTATTATTTAATTAATCGCTTAATAAAATAGCTTTCTAATCTTAAGTACTTATATATAGCAAGAACAACAACTTTAATTATATGCCTTTTAGTTTAAAAAAATTCAATTCTTTTTAAACAATAATATTTTATTTTATAATACTGTTTGTCTAAACCCTCACGTTACTGGATAGGTGTCGTTCGTAGGTGGCATTATGATATTATCTGTCTCGACCCTCATGTTACAGTAGGCGTCGTTCTTGGTGTGGCATTATGATATTGTCTGTCTCAACCCTCACGTTACTAGATAGGCATTGCTCGTAGGTGGCTCATTAACCTACTCTCTTCTCGATATGGTTGTGACATCTAATAACCACTCTATCATGTTTTTAAGTAGACATGCAAATAAATTCCAATCATTCTAACTATCCCAAATTGGTGCATGTACCAAAAAGAAAAAAATAAATATGATCATTTCTAAATTCTGATCTTAATCTTTCTCGAGACCTCGGTCTTAACTCGGACAGTTAATCGGAAACTCGTGGAGATGTTTCTTCTTGAATACAGTGATTAACAAATTATTAACGGGCTTCGAAGATACAACACATGAAGATTTCAGTAAACTCGGCATCCTACCGGCGAATCCAATCGTTACTGGAGAATTGATTCCGATAACCACCGCCCCAGTTCCACCGCCGGCGAGGACCCGCTCGATTTCACCCACCACCAAATCAGGAACAGAGATCTTGAACTTGCCTCTGAATAAAACGAAATCGAATGAATCATTTGGGTAATCAAGTTTGTACCCAACCTCCCTCTGTTTCACCGAGATAAACCGACCCTTATCAATCCCGACGGCGCCGGGAAATCCCAAATCCTGGAGCACCGATGCGGCGGCTGACGAACTCTCTCCGACGAACAGAGCTCTGGCGCTATGGTTGAACAGATGCTTTTCATCGACCAGTTCCCTGATGACGGAGATGGTGAGATTCACAGTTTCTTGGCAATGTTCTGAATTTAAAGAGTCCCAGATGGGGTTCAGGAAGTGGCCCTGAAACAGGTACGAGCCTCGGGGGAGTTGATCTGCTCCGCCGTGACCGGCGGCGTGACAGGGTGGGGATTTGGGCAAATGGAAGGATTTGAAATCGTAAGAGGTGAAAATGTGGACGGCGGGAATAATGGAGACGGCGAAGGCGAACAAGAAGAGGCGGAAACACAGTCGCCTTGCGAATGCAGCGTCGTGTAAGATCGGCGATTTCCCGAGCTTTAAATCCATCGGAAAAATCTAAATTCTTCAGAGAAATCCCAAAAAATGTTCTGTTCGAGCTCTGCCTGTGGAAATGGAAGCTCGCTTGATTTATGGAGAGTAGGGTTACGGCTTGGGGACGAAGAAGATGCTGACGTGGAGTAAAGACTGTGAGCGAGTGAGTGGTCCCCCACTGCAAATTGGCGAATATCTTTTGGGGGAATTAAAAGTAAATTAAAAAAATAGAAGAAAGAAGAAATGGGAAACACGTGGCAGAATTTTAGTGGGTGTAATCTGACATGAGCGTGCCCCAAAGTTGCAAAGCAACTAGGCGTGATTCTATAGGGGAAGGGTAGCCCACCCTGACAACCTGTACCTATGGACACGAGTCAGTTTTATTTATTTTTTTATTTTTAAATAATATTATCATTAAATATAAAAATAGATCCATATTTTTGGATTATATTTTAACATTTTGTGTTAAAGTTTATTTAATTCTTAATTTAATTTTAACCTCGTCGGCTTATTTTATTACGTATAGTTGTTAACCTCACAGTTTTGAAATGTATATGCTAACGACGATACATAACGAACCTAGACGGACAATATCTACTAATAGTAGGTTTAAGCTGTTAAAAATGGTATCAGAACCAAACACCAGACGGTGTGCTAGTAAGGACGATTGTGTCCCAAGAGAGCAAATTGTGAGATCCACAAGGGTTGGAAAGTAAAACGAAACATTCTTTATAAGGGTGTCGAAATCTCTCTCTAGTAACGCATTTTAAAACTGTGAGACTGACGATCATACGTAACAAATCAAAATGAACAATATCTACTAGGATAGGCTTGGGCGGACTAATTTTCTCTCATTAATTTAATAAAAAAATTAGATTTATTAAATAAATGCATAAATTTGAGATAGATAATTAAACAATATTTAAAAATTTAATGCCAAGATTTCCTATTACCATAAAAGCTTTCAAATTTAAATAACTAATTAAATATTTTTCTGTTTGAAGACATAATCATTTAGCAGACTTTCTCGTAAATGTTATATGGTCCACATCATTAAAAAAATTTACTTTTAATTTTTTTTCACTCCAAAATAAATTAATACACACTTGTCCGTTTGTTATTTTTGAAAATATTATATCACATCGATAACTTAAATTATTTATTATTTTTGATGTCACCATATAATTGGTGAAGTAAACTTTTAAAATAATAATTAGTATTTTTATACATTTAACTGTTGGGATCGACGATCTAACAATAAAAACTCAAATGAACTTTAGAAATTAAAACATAAAAAAAAATATAGAAAAATAATATATAATGTTAAGTAATGTTAGATTGTTGATTTTTTCTCGAGCTATCTAGTTTGAAAAAAACCCTAATTTTGAAAAAATTACACCCGACTAATTAAACCAACCGAATTTTTGAAACTAAAATCAAACCTGATCTAATTCAACTTTATCGATATTGTTAGAGTGATGGAGATATTTATAGCTCTATTCTTTTATGGCATTGAATAATAACAAGTTACACAAAATGTACACATACTTTTTACATGATGAACACAATTATGAGTTTCCTTTTTTACTTTAGCTACTTTTCATTTGCTCTTATCTTCATCACCAACCCGGAATCCTAAACAAATTAATAAATTATTTGATGTACAACATAATTGACCTAAATCAATCATATAATAGCATACCCTATACCTACAAATAATATTAGCATAACCCATTATTAGAAACTCTTAGATTACCATTACAAACCTACTAGATTCTCTTCCCTATCTCTATTTTTAAGGAGTGATATAATCACGTTACTTACTAATATAAGTCTCTTAGGATAACCCACGCTTAGGACATGACACTTGATAGCTCCGACATTCTTCTGTAATATGGTCACGTTACTTACTAACACGAGTTGATGTGCATCCTAGGATAACTCGTGCTCAGACCATGACACCTAATAGTTTCGACATTCTCACCACCGTTCCTCGAAAACTTCAATCGGAAGGTTCCTATAAAGTTGTCCCTTTTAAGAAGCAAAACCAAATGTTCTTGAATCCCCACCAAACCCAAAAAAAATGGCCTTCACTCTCGAAATACTCTGTTTTTCCTGCTTCCTGAAGCAAAATCCCTTCTCTTTCCTCTCACCAAAAAACCCAATCACTTTACATTCTGAAATCCCCATTTCACCAAACCAATTTCCTTCTCTTCCCCTTCTTATAAACACCATCTCCGATGCCTCAAAAACAGAGCAATCCCAACAATAAAACTCCTCTGTTTTCGTTTCCCATTCATCATCATGAACGCCCTCTTTCCCATCTCCTTCTTCCTCGTTTCCCTTCTGTTCTGTAATTCAGTTTCAGCTCAATCCACTCAGTCACCAGCCCCCTCCGGTCCGACCAACATCACCGGAATCCTCGAAAAGGCCGGCCAATTCTCGACCTTCATTAAGCTCCTCAAAAGCACCCAACAGAGCGACCAAATCAACAATCAGCTCAACAACTCCAACCAAGGCCAAGGCCTCACTGTCTTGGCTCCCCCTGACAATGCCTTTGCCAATCTCAAACCTGGCACTCTCAATTCCCTCTCCGATCAGCAAAAAGTTCAACTGGTTCAATTCCATGTTCTCCCGAATTTCATCTCCATGTCCCAATTTCAAACCGTTAGTAACCCACTTCGTACCCAGGCCGGAAACAGCAATGCCGGCCAGTTTCCGTTGAATGTCACCACTTCTGGCTCTCAGGTCAATTTGACCACCGGCGTCGTCGACGCCGTCGTCGCCAACACTATTTACACCGACGGTCAATTGGCTGTTTACCAGGTCGATAAAGTGCTTCTTCCGGTTGATCTTTTTGGTAGTGTAGAAGCGCCAGCGCCGGCCCCTGCCAAGCCGGTGAAGGCCGTTTCGGGTTCTGATGCTCCTGCTGCCGCCTCTAAGGACACTTCTAGTGACAATTCTGGCGCCGCTGAGGCGCTGAGTTACCGTTTCGCGGCAGTCGTTGGATTTATGGTTGCGCTTGCTTTGCAGCAATGAGGCTTTCCTCTTTGGTTCAGGGGGGATTTGACGGATGTGTATTTTTTTGGGTGATTACTTGAAGTTGGAAGTGAATTCGAAGAATAATTTTATTTCTTTTCAATGTCTCTCGTTTTGTCTTTGCTGATTGTGTTTTTCAGTTTTGTAATGAAACTAAGAGATTTATTTTTGTTGTCATTTTCTCAATTCAAATTTGCACGTTTTATGGAAAGCCATTTGTTTTGTTCTTGTATTGTTTAGTATACTTTTGGAAGGTTTAAAGTACCTGCTTCATCCAAATTTGAATACCATTTTCATAACAAGTGTCTAAATGTACCTAAAATTTAGTGCTCAAATGACTCTTTTACAATAAGTTTTTCTGCCTGTTCACTACCATGAACAAACTTTTTCCTTTTTCCTCTAGTTCTTTCTCTCTCTGTGCCTTTGTTGGGAGTTACACGTCGAGGTTGAATGTTGTCATGGTTGTTGGTTGTCTCTTGTCGTTAGTTGTCACTATTGCATCTCAATAGCATTAGGTGAGTTGTGCATTCGTGCGTTGTTTAGAGAAAGAAGTGAGTTTAAATTTAAGTTAGTTTATCAAAATATTCTCAACTGTACTAGCCTAAGTCCATCGCTAACAAATATCATCCGCCCTAACCCATAACGTATCACTACAAGCCTCAGGATTTTAAAACTCGTCTAAAAGAAAAATTTATGTACCTTTATAATAAGAAAGGTTGTGTTCCCCTCTCCCATCGTAGTGGGATCTCACAAGTACACTCTATTCAATTGAGTATCCAAATAATAGTTCATCCTAACTCATTTAGGATATTTCTTCCATGTATACCTTTGGCATGCTAGTTTCTAATCCATCTAAAGATTTTATTTACCTTATTAATCTCGAAGGCCTATACTTTTTTCTTTTTAAAGTACTTTTCAAAGTACAAGAAGTATATGTCAATTATTATCGAGTTATCGAATACCTTCCTACATTGACCTATCATCTTCCTAGTTCAACAAAAGCCGGGCTTTTATCACAACCTTAATATAGACTCAACATCTCTGTCCCCATTAGAAACATGAAAAGCCATGTTTTAAACTGTATATGGAAGAGGAAGAATAGGATGGCTTACTAAACTAAAGTTGAATAAGTTTTTCTTATGAGAAACTACCATGTTCACAGTATCCTTTAAATGGAAGAGAACTGACTGACTTGGTAAGAAAGGAAGGAAAGAAAAAAGCCTAATTCTTTCAGGAGGAATTAGAGAAGGAAAGAAGGCTTACCAACTCTCTTGAGGAAGAACAACACAGAGTAGCTCTCCGTTGCTTTCTCCATAGCAAGAGGGAGCTCAGTGATACCTCACCTATTCCTTGCTTTTGAGATATGATGATAGCTTACCGTTTTCTGAAGCAAATTCCTGAAAAAAGCTACATCAGAAAAGAAAGCTTCTGGACAAAATATAATTTTTGGTCGATTGGCTATTCCTTTCAGTAATATGAATATCAGAAAAAGTTATAAACTATATTACACCAACTTCAGAGAGACAGAGAGAGATGATAAAAGAAAAAAAAAAAAAAGAAGAAGAAGAAACTACATTCAATGTAACTTAAGCAATGGTTTATGCAAAGATGGTTATACATCAACGTATTACAATTACAACTCACGAATTTCCCCTGAGATCATCTGCTGAATATTTTCTTGCTTCATTAATAATGTTATGCATAGCAAAATCTAGCTCAATGAACATTTTTCTGAACTAAGAAGCCTCTATCAGTAAGTCTACCCTAAGGAAATTCTACTTTTCAGCAAATAAATATTTTGATCCCCCCCCCCTATGGTTAATGTTTTCTTATCACCATAAAAATGTCAGAGAAAGGAGGAGGAACCAGTGCTTTTTGCTGAAATCAGAAATGGTACTCAAAGCCACCACCGGGAAAGCCACCCCCACCAAATCCACCGTCGAAAGTAAATGTAAATTGCTGTCCTCCACCACCGAAAGGATTGAAACCTCCTCCACCGCCCATGCCCATTTCTTCAATGTCTTCCCCTCTATCATATCTTGTACGTTTTTCTTCATTGCCGAGGACCTGCAAGACATGACTTGTACCACTCAGCTACATGTTATCCATCCATATTGCATTAGTGCCTGGTTTTTCACTGTCCTAATGACCAACTTTTCACAGGGAAAGAATTCATTATATGCATGTACCGTTAAAACCCGAAATAAGTAAAAGCAATTCCAGCAAATGGTAAGCAGAAAGTGTTGGAACTATGGACTTTTTGCAATGGATAAGAAGTATAACATTTAGATATTTTTTTTGTCTGACCTCATATGCAGCAGCAATATCTTGGAATTTGGCTTCTGCTTCTGCTCTATTTTCCACATTTTTGTCAGGGTGCCATTGCAAAGCAAGCTTCTTATAGCCCCTTTTGATTTCAGCAACAGAAGCAGTCTTAGAGACCCCCAAAATTTTGTACCAGTCCTTTCGTTTGCTCATCTTTAAAGCCTTTTCAGCCCTCATCAGCGACTCCCTAATATTCATATCCTGCAAACATCATTGATCAAATTGACGATAATCCACAAGTGTAAACGAATTAAAACTTTACCCAATTTTGTTTCATCGAACGATGATTAGTTTTTATTAATATGATTTGGTATAAATTAAATTTATCCAACCAAACTTATCCTATTGTTAAATCTAACATAAAATTTTAGATATTTCTTGTGTAAATGAAAAAAGAAAAGAATAAGACAAAATCTGTACTTATGACATAAACCAACCTCGCAACTAGACTAATCAATAAAATATTAAGAAATGGTTTGTCCTTAATACATCAATTTAGAACTAATCTCATTGTGAGCCTTCTCTGATTAAGGAAAGACCGATGTATTAAAGCAAACAAGAATTTTACGAACAGTTTTATCTACAACTTATATAACTATTAAGGCTACCCGAATAGTTTTGTCTACAGCTTGCAGAATTAAAGGAAAGGGTTCTGACATCCCGGGAGTTGAGGGGAAAAAAACTGAATGATAACTACCTGCGGTGAACTTTGAGCCGCTGACTTCAGATCTTCAACAGCACCCTCCCAGTCCTCCGTTAAAAGCTTTGCTTCACCTCTCTGGAAAAGACAATTCCCAACATTATAGAACTTGAGATCTTATACACATGCACTAACAAGCTTCTGTCACTTTCATTAAACTAGATTACGGCAATTGCCAAGACATTCACAGCAGATGGTTTAAAACGAACTTAGGATAAGATATAGGTTAGTTGATGCTTGGGTCTCCAACAATGCACAAAAATATAGATCTTCGATGCAAGGAAGAAGATGATAATCATAGCCCAACATACAGCTTAAGCATGGCGAAGGTGAACCAGAGCAACTTCCATAAACACACTATGGAGATAAAGTGGGTCCAGAAAGGGAAATGCAGTGATAAGCAGAAAGGTTCCAACAGTAATAAAGTAGATGGCATCGACATCCACTTCGGTAAAATAGAATCCACAAAAAGGGGAGAAACAGAGAGATGAAAGTTAAAATGAAAAGGCAAACCTGGACCAAGGCTTCAATAAGGTCTCCATCAATGCTTAGTGCTTCACTGCAACTCGTAACAGCATCCTTTCCACGACCAAGATTGACCAGTACCTTGCATAAGCCAAGATGAAGATGTACATTGTGTGCGAGATGATTGGGGTCTAATGCAAGGGCTGCATAATATTCCTCCACTGCTAACCGCAGCTTACCCTTGCTGACATTATCCTCTGCCTGTCAACGAAGTATAAAAACTAAAATGAAGCACAAGATGAACAGCATTTTAAATTTCATCAATTAAAAACTTAATCAGACCAAAAAGGGTCCAAAGAGATTTCTTTAGTTGTAAGCTTCCCTCTCCCAAGCAAAAGCAGAACATCCAAGACAATGTGAATTAATAAATTTGTTTATGCTATTTGGGCTTACAATCTTGGTCTTCTTGAGCAGATTCTTCAGTCCAAAATATGCTTTCTTCAGTTCACCATGCTCTGGATCTAGGCGAAGACCCTTCTGAAAATGCCTGGAAAAATTGTTCATGTGTAAAAATATGTCCATGTTCTATTAAGTAATGCTTTCAACAATATGTACTGTCAAATCAACCTCGAGGCAACATCATGATCTGCCAAATAGTAGTAGGCACGCCCACGGAGTAATAACGCATCCAGATTGCTTTCATCTTCTTTAAGAATATATCCAGTCTCAAGGATGGCAGCAGAATAGTCCTTAGTTGCCAACAACAATTTTATTTTCAGGAATTTTGCCTACATCATATCAATATGCACGATAAGTAAAGATTCAAGAGGATAATTCAAAGTACTAAAAAGCCTAATTGGATAAAAGATGGCATCACCTCAGAGCATGCTGGAGAGAAAACAAGTACAACTTTATCCAAAAATTCCAAAGATTTTGTGTGATCTCCTGTATCAAAAAGCTTGAGAGCCGTTTCTAAAGCACTCTGAGCCTGAAGCAATTGAGAAAGCTCCTTTTCACCCGCTGGATTTCCAGGTTTTAACTCAAGATACTTCTTGTAGCTCTTCTCGGATTCATTATATCTACATCAGCCAAAAAGTTCCTGAATCATATAATTATACAATCAGAATGGAAGGTGGAGAGTGAGAGTAAGGTTTTCTACATGCCACAATGGTTTAAATTTCCTTTATAATATTCTCCATCTCAAATATAATTTTTGTGTGAAGTAAGTCAAAAATCTTCAATGAGAAAATATACTCTTTGTTTACTTAGGAGCCAAGGTTCACAAAACAAAATGATGTCACAACTCCACATACCAATATTTGGTTGAAAAGACGTAAAATAATCTTAAGCGCCAACAGTGAGAATGCTGAAAATACTTGGGGTTTTTTTTTTTTTTTTTTTTTTTTGTCGTGTTTGATTAGAAAGTAAACTCTTCTAGAATTTATATTTTCTTTCCTTTGCGTCCATCACATTTGAGATAGATCCTTTCTTTAATTTATTTTTATTTCCCTCAAGATGATGCCGCCTTACCCTCTTTATTATTTATACAATCTTTTTATTTTAGCACAAGTAAATCTAGATTTCTCTTCTACTAAAAAGTATATGAAATTTTAATATTTTCCATTCTCATAACTTTTGCCAATAACCTTTCCAATTTGTCATAATATTTTTCATTCTCACCATATGCTTCTCACAATGAAATATAGAACAAAGAATATCAGAAAAGGAAGCTTTTAAGACAAGGACTCAATAGGGAGAGGCGAGGTAGAAAGTAATGGAGGCAGTTTTATACCTCGGCATAAGCAGGCATCGTCATGTACATGTCAAATTAAATCATATTTCCAGTTCAGAGACAATTCCAAATTTCTAATTCCTAATTGTCAAAATTCTGAAAGTTAGTAATTTCCTATGCCAAAATTATAGGTTTTCTCCAATTTGATGCAATAATTTGCAATGACTTTCAATAACAAGAGGAGGGGAAACCTGCATAACTGGCGAAGAATTGAACCACGATGGAAGTATGCTTCTGAAAGTTTGGGGTCAGCCTCGATAGCAGCATTAAGATCATCAAGTGCCTCACTATAACGCTTCACCCTCACATTTTGTGAAACTTTTTTAAACAACTCAGCAGAGTTACCCAACTTTCCATCTGGAGATATAAGCCAATCAATTACAAGAAGCAACTGACAATGAAAACCACAAGTAGAAACACAGATGGCAGAAAAGAAAAGGTGAGGGGAAAAAAAGAAGAACAAAACAAAGAAAAGGGTAGCTTCCAATTTCTTAGATAGAGCCTTGCATCAGCCAGCTTATGCAGGAAACTAAATGCTACATCCCCTAGGAGCAATCTTATGCTTCCTAAGAAATCTCACATTCACAGGCCAAAGATGAGTTTTGGTGATCGTGTATAGTTAATAACAAAGACAACAATTCCTAATACTATCATTAAGTATTAAAGATGAGTTTCTAATCATGTATAATTATTTCAACCATTTAATGGAGCTAAGGGCATTTAGATCATTAAATGAAAGAAAATTCACAAGGAAAGTAGAGGTAAGACGGAGATACTAACTTATATTAACTTATATGCAACAAATGATCCAACTCGAAGGCTCGCAAAGACCTATACTAAGCGGCCATCATTTGACGTCACAATAGGGAGACTACAAAGCCTCCTCATAGTAATATTTTGAAACCAAAGAGATAACTTTTATCTAACGCTTGGTGACCGGGTCCCTCACCACTAATCCTAGACGATTTGTGTTATACCACTTATTGAGCCATTAGAGACAATAATCTCAAGAATTTTAATCGGACAATATTTAACCCAAGACCAGGAACTCTTCAGATGAATTTAACCAGAGTGGCTCCTTCAGGTTCCACAACAAAAAATTTAACCAAGAAGAGATGGAATGTAGCATTTAAATTTCGTTGCCAATCTTTATTAACAGCAGAAAAATCAAATAGCAGCTGAAGGAGAACTACACCAATAATACCAAAACACAACACTGATCCTGGTCGGACCAAAAAACGCGGGAACAGAAAATACGCACGCCGGGGAAACTATAAGCCAAATAACAAACAAATTAAAACTGCCACAGTTATCGTAGAGCTCCAAACTTTGGCCTCAGACTCGTCAACATCTTGAAACCTTAACAGGAGACAAATAAAGAACCAAAAGAAATATCGCACATTCAAGAACTGGATCTAGGTACCTAATCGAATGGAACAAACCGAACTGCAAAATTAGAAACTCCTCCTAGTTTAATTTTTCCAGCGAAGAACAGGAAGATAGATCAGACAGAAATCACACTAACGAACCTGCAGCCGAAACCAAAGGTTGAAGAAGGAGAAGCTGACAGACTAGAACGAAGTTGAGAAGAAACGCCGTGAACGCTAATCCTCTCCAAGCTGAAGCTTCCATGGCGGGTAGCGGAATCGAAAAACTCAGCATTGTTTCTTACAGTTCCAAGTTACATGAACAAAATCAGAATATGTCTCAAAATTAAACGTGAATTTATATTTAAATTAAATTTTGATAATTAAACGAGTCATTCCACGTATTTATATCCAATGAACTGCTTACACGTGGACATAATTTTAATATCGGTCGAGTAAGGAAATTTCATTATTTCTTGCTTCGCGGTAAGCCGGAAAGAAAATCGAGCCTATTGGGAATCCGCCACGTCAAAGATAATCATCGTCGTATGGGTACGGCCCATATTTTTCTCAACCGGCCCACTAGATGGGCTTGAACCATTTGTGGGCCGGAACCATTTTGGTTGGGCTGTTTTTTAGCCCGTTAAAGTCGGGCTTGCTTAACCAATCTTGATATATAGCAACAAACCACGCGCATTAAAAGTGGCGGAATTCAAATATTGTCTCCCACTACTGATTAAATTAAATAATTTCCTTTTCAAAAAAATTATTAGTAACAATGGGCCTTCAGGCGGCCTCAAGCCCATTTAAAAAAACAATAAAATAATGGGGGCATTCCGAGAATTGAACTCGGGACCTCTCGCACCCTAAGCGAGAATCATACCACTAGACCAAATGCCCGTCTGGTTGGGGAACCCTTAATCAACATTTATAATAAATTTCTAGATTTATTTCTAAACCTTTATTTTTTTTAGGATCAAGAAAATTCAATATCAGCCACCACTTTAAAATTTTTAAAAAATAATAATAAAATAGTAGAACTAAAATCTCAACCACAAACTTTATTTATTTATTTATTTAATGGGTTAAAAGCTGCTAGGGCTGTCAAAATAAATATAATTACCTCCATTATTTACAACACGTGAAGCCTCCAAATGTTGGAGTGCCACATATAAACTATATAATAATTAAAATCATAATTATCAAATCACTTGCCTTCAAATGCTACTTTCAATAATTAGTAAATTAATTGGAATTTTGGAAAATGGGCAATGGGCATTACCAAAAGTCAAATAAATTGGCTTCTTGGGCTTTCACCTAAAGCTCACTCAATTTTTTTTAATTACAATTAACTCTTCTTTTTTTTTAATAAAATAATTCAAATTTTTATATTCTTATTGATTTACCTCTATATATATATATATAGTAAGAGTATAGCAAAGAGATCATTAGTAAAGATGTATCGGGTGGGCTTAAAATTTGTTTTTTTTCTATTGTCCGTGCTCCTTTTTTCCAATTCAGGTACCGTTTTTCATGCATTTATACGACAAATGATCTGAGCAAACTCCAAGCTGATAACGTTTATTTTTCAAATATAGGAAAAAGCCAAGAATTGATAGTAAAGTACTATAACGAGACGTGTCCAAGAGCGGAAGACATAATCAAACAACAAGTTTTCTCCTTGTACCAAAAACATGGAAACTCGGCGATTTCATGGATTAGAAACCTCTTCCATGATTGCATGGTGAAGGTAAGTATATGAAGAACACATAATGAACAAGCAAATGTTATTTATATTTTGTAATTGGGTTTTATTTATTTTGTGACGTACAGTCTTGTGATGCATCTCTTTTGTTGGAGATCAAAGAGGAAGAAGGTGGAATTGTGTCGGAGATGAAGTCGTCAAGGAGCTTTGGGATTAGAAACCTCAAATATGTTAATAAAATCAAACAGCTTCTTGAAAATGAGTGTCCCGACACTGTCTCTTGTGCTGATATTATGGCTCTTGCTGCAAGAGATGCCATTGTTCTGGTATTTTGTTGGCTCTCTTTTAATTTCGTATTAATTTTAATTAATCTCTAACTAATTGTGATTATGTTGTGATTTGTTGATTAGATAGGGGGATTAGAGATGGAGATGAAAACAGGGAGGAGAGACAGCAGAGAATGCTATGAAGGAGTGGTGGAAGACTTCATTCCTAATCATAATGATTCTCTTTCGTTGGTTCTTTCTAGGTTTCAAGATATTGGCATTGATGCTCAAGCTACCGTTGCTCTTTTAGGTTTGTTTTCATTTATTTTAATTCATACGTTTTATTTAATATTATATTAATTCCTTTGATTAGAGATATATCTATTTAACATGAGACTGGATTCTATGGGGACTTGCCTCGTAGGACAAAGAGCTGAGAGTTGGACGAAGAGAGTTCTTCGCTTTAAAGGACAAAGATTATATTCTCTGTTACTAATTCGAGTTTTTATATGTATATAATCTTCGTCCTTTATGACGAAAAGATTTCTCTACTCGACTCTTAGTTTTTTGCCCACGGAGTAAATCTCCCTAGATTATATTCTTGGTTACCAAATTTCTACCAATTTTTGCAATATTTAAATTTGAATTTTTATAAATGGTGAATATAAGATTATATTTTGTTTATGAAATATTTTTAATTGGTTTAAATTTTTATTGAAAATGAAAACTTATGGATTTAATTCTAAAAAAAAAAAAAAATTATTGATATATTTAAAATTGGAAACTTTCCGTTAAATTATTATTGAAAAATTAACGATCATTCAAATGTCTAAGACATTTAATTTTATAAAAACATTGTTCTTATTACTAAAAATATTAAAATATTGATTAAATTATCAAATTTGTGTCTATTTAATATTTTTAGTTTATTTAATTCTTTTTAGTTTATTGAGCTTCCTAAAAATAGAAATAAACTTCATTGTAACCTATAGATTTTTTTAATTAGGCTGAGATTTTCAAAATATTTTAAATTTAAAAATGATTGAAAAGGGTATTTTTTTTAATTTTTAAATAATCTTAATTTCATGTGTTAGGAGCTCACTCGGTGGGTCGGGTCCACTGCGTAAATCTAGTGAACCGGCTCTACCCGACAGTCGATCCGACTTTGGATCCGGATCATGGAGAATATCTAAAAAGAAGGTGCCCGAGCCCGAACCCGGACCCGAAGGCAGTTTTGTACGCAAGAAACGATTTGCAAACTCCGATGGTGCTGGACAACAACTACTATAAGAACGTATTGGGCCAGAAGGCCCTTTTGTTGGTGGACCAACAATTGGGCTCTAGCCCAATAACTCTTCCTTACGTCCAGCACATGGCCTCCAATAACACTTACTTTCTGGCCCAATTTGCCAGGGCTGTGCTTTTGCTGTCAGAGAACGCCCCTCTCACCGACGAAGAAGGAGAAATTAGAAAGGATTGTCGACGTGTCAACAAGTGAAAGGCTGAGTGTGAAAGGTTGACGTGTCAACAACAGATGGTCTACATGTTCCTTTTCATGTTATATTAGAAACAATATAAATTTATATACTCTTTTTATGGGTTTGATATTGAATGGATACATATTAATCAGATTAATGCGTTTTATTTAGTGCCTAAATCAGCAAGAAATTTGTGATTTAGATACACCTCAAATATCTAGAATTTCTTCTCTTTAATTGGGTCTATCGTGTGCATGCGAACGGTACACTCGTAGGTCAAATTGGCTAGCCTCAGCCTCATCTTTATCGAGGCAAGGTAGGTCACACAAGTGTTTCGGTCCAAGGCTAATTTGATTTGAGGCTCGTTTAAGCCTTGAGTTTGGTATGTCGGTCCTAATCATCGTCGATGCAAGGTGAGCTACATGGGTGCATTGATCCATGCCTCGTTTGGTCCCAAGGTCATCTAGGCTTTCGACTTGGTATTGCAGTCCTAAACCCTAAGAACGAGGTGGGGCACATAAGTTCTTCGTTTTATGGTTCATTTGAGTCTAGACTCGTTCAATTTTAAACCCTATTATGTCTAACTCGGGTCCAAATAATGGTAAATTCATTATTTGAATCCAAATTTACCCACACCCGTAAAATATATTATTTGCTTTTTAATTTCAAATACCAATCCAATATTACACGAAACAATATTAAAAATAATCAAATGAATTATTAAAAAAAAAAAAAAAAGAAGACAAATAACATATTAATTTTGAGTATTTTTTTCCCTTTTAAAATTTATTTACTCTTTTAATTTATAAAAAACAATTGGCCGGAAATACCAAAACCTGACAACGGCGTCGTTTCAGTCCCGTGGGTTTGGAAATGGCCCAAATACACTATCCGCGACTTCCATCTCTTCGTTCCTTTTGTATTTTTCTGGAAGCTTTGGCGGTTCATGTCGTTGGTACATCACAACAACAGGAACTCGTTGCGAAGGCCATCTCTCCGCTTCTGAATTTCAACCATGGAAGAAGATTTCGAGTTCGGTGACAAAGTCCCGCCGGCCGTCAACCGCATGGTACTCCAGAGCTCCCTTGAAAGTATCGCGATGTCATTTCTTTCTTGCTTGTTTGCCGCCTAATCTGAGATCCCTGTTAATGCAGCTTATCCTTTATTTTTCTCCAACGAAGTTTTGATTTGGACATGGCTCTGGGGGTTTACTTTGAGGTTAACGTATCATTGTCGATATTTTCTGTTCGATTTCGCTCTTGAGATCTGATTGTCTCTGCGGTCGACTAGCAAATAATGCAGTTGAATATTTTTTGGGATTTGCTCTTCGAGTACCCTTATAATGCAGTTGGATATTCCGTTTCTTCTTGTATACACACCTTGCTAGGTGATTCCCTTGTATGCTTAGTTTTTAGGTGGAATTTCTTTGTTCTGATTGTGTACAATTCGGTATCAAATATCTACTTTTCTGAAGAATGGTGCTGTTTTTGCAATGTTTTTAGGATGATGCTGATGCATGTGATCATTGTGTTATTTGGAGTCGGAAAAGATTTAAAAAAACTGCGCACCTTTTTTGCAATTTCCTGAAAATGGATGGAATTTTAAACTATAGGATGATACATGAATTTGTTAATTCGATCCTACATGTATGACCGAACTTAGAATTGGTGGATGGTTTAATTGTACCTATTCAGTTAATAAGAATAATAACAGTCCTGTTCAGTTCAGTTTTTCATATTGTTAGAGGATTTTCCGTGCATCTCTGATGTGGTATCCTCAGCATCTTTCGTAGCTAAGAATCAGATTAATGATTAGTTGGAGTACAAGGCTACAATTGATCTCCTTTTCGTGTTTACACATAACTTTGCTTGCATGAGATTGCTGAAGAAACCAGCCAGCTTCCTTTCTGGGGTGGTTCATGAGTTCCTTCTACAATTCTTGTTGTTGTGTATGTTCTGGTTCATGGTGACGAACAGTTAATATTGGCCTTGGTGCACAGGGGAACGTGATTGGAGATGCGGATGGAAGAGGATTCAATCCAGGACTGATTGTGCTGCTCGTAGTCGGCGGGCTGCTCTTGGCTTTTCTTGTTGTGAATTATGCTCTCTACATGTATGCGCAGAAGACCCTCCCACCAAAAAAGAAGAAACCAGTTTCCAAGAAGAAGATGAAAAGGGAGAGACTAAAGCAAGGTATCTCTGCACCTGGCGAGTAGTAGTTAGTGCTAGCCTTTTCTCTTATGTGCTATATTCCTGTGCCTCACTTGGGGGAACTAACAAGTTCTTCCATTTCAGTGATTGAAGAGTAGTTTTGTTTATGTTGTTAAGTTGTTCAGAATCTGAACATTATAACCGGAAGTTCATAGTCCCTTGTATCCTTAGAGATGAGAAATGATAGTAAGAGAGTAGTTTATATGGTATATTTTGATCCAATGCTGTTTGCCTTGCCTTTCTTGCCAATCCTAGGATTTTCTGATTCACATTGGTTACCAGGAATATACACAAAATAGATTAAGGAGAAGGGAATAGTTGGTAACTTGGACATGCTCGCATCTAACAATATAGTTATAGTTCGATATGATAGAGTTCTTCTAGCGAAATTTGGTTCGGTTTCTTGTTTGATTCTTTATTTCTTTTTTAGCTCGTAAACGTGTAAATGTGCCTGGTTTAAAGATACAAGAAACAACACAATAATTTTTTAATATTCAAACTGAAGGAAACAAAGCTGGCCCTGGTGGCCAAGAATCTTCAACAAATTCTATACACAAAGGAACAAAATATTATCCACAAATAGGAAATGTCGTCTTATTCTGAAACCTTGTCAGAATATTTTTCCCTTTGAAAACTTAACATCCGAGACTCATCAGCCCCTAATACATTGCAGGTCAGCAGCAAGACGCCACTGCAAAAGAACATGGAAAGCAGGAGGAAGATGATCTCAGACTCCACGCCCCATGGACTGTTCTGCAGGTGGGATCATGACTAACACAGGACGAGCATTGAACCCTGGGTGAGGCATCCTCCGACGAAGTTCACGACCTTCCTGGCAAAGTGCACAGGTGTGACAGAAGACATGAGTTGCAAAGTCACAGACAGATTCACAGTGCTCACGCTGAACTTCGTCTTCAACACAGAGTCCGCAACAGCCACATGACCTATGAAGTGCCTCGCAGTTACCCTGCTCGTCATGAAACAAGGTAATGTATAAACTTTCCCATCAATTGAATTGAATGTCAAGTCATGCATTCATTTGCAGATATTGAGAATCAAGAATGGTAAAGGAGAAGGTTCAACTTGCCTCCAGATTGAACATTCGGCGGATAGCTGTGCGGGTAGGAAATGTAAACCATGGAGCAAGGCAGTTCCAACCAAAGAAAGAGGTTCCAATTAAGTAGAGACCAGAATATGACATGCAATGGTTTGCAAAAGTCCCAGGAGTAGACCCAAGTCTCTCTGCGTTGCTTCCATACAGCATACAAGGAGCCACACTTCCAATAAGACCTACAAACACTCATTGTAAGTTGCTTTCCCTTATTTTCTCCTAATTTCATTTCACTTTCTTCCCTAATTTTACCTCTTCAAGTTGAAGCAAGAAGTAAAACCCTAGTAGTCAATAGAAATCCCTCCCTAAAGAAGTTTATAGCAATACCCTCCTATAAATGTGTTGAATTCCTCCAGCCCCTCCTCCCCGTGAAAATAAGGATTCCTTTTCTTATTGTAATCCAGGCCCCATCGAGACCCCAAGGATCAGAATGGGTATTTATTGGAAGATTAAGGATTAGGGAACTTGTTTATTCAAACCAATTAAAAGTGATAAGAATGGTATTAGAGATCCAAGAATTCTGCATAGCCCAGATCTTATCTGAAACTCTATTTGAAGAAACAACAGAATACTCCTGCCTAAAGAAGTGCTAGCATATTAAGATCATGGTGGATAAGGCACCCTATCTAAAGTAAGAAGAAGAATATTTTGGTAGGAATAAGCTACAAACCCAAAAATCAGGGAAAACGAATCACGTATCCCCAAAGCCTAACCTTTCAGCAAAAACTCAATTCAAATGAAGAAAACGAATCGACTTACAAACTTCTAGATCGCTACTGCAGAACTCATCGTGGCGACCAAGACAAGCGCAGAGACCAGTTTCCCATTGGGCCCGACCTACCGGCTCTCCCATCACACTACCATGAATCGGGAGCCCATCGGCAGTCCACCCATAATCACAGCCATCGCCGCCGTTCTCTTCCTCCGCAAATTTCCGGACAGGAGGCGGCGGAGGTACTGCATCGGCCCTATCCCCCGTGGAGATGCGATGTGTATCCTTCTCATCTGCTTTTTCAACGACCTTGCCGAGAAGTGGGCTTGATTCCTCGAGGTTTTCGCCGTTGGCCATGATGAATTAGCAGAGAAAAGAAGAAACCCAGATCAAAAATTCAAAATCTAATGCGAAGAAATGGAGGAGACAAGGTCAGAAACTTAAAGGAAGCGCGATTCTTCCAAATTTTCTTCACGTACGGGAGAAGGAAAACCATGTGTTCGCGGCTCCGCAGCGTTTTATTAGGATGCGAAAGCTTCCACCACTGGTTTTAATTGCACCTTAGCTATAATTAGGCATAAAAAAAAATAATAAAAATAAAAAAATAAAAATAAAAGAGCTATTTCGATGGAACCATGGTTGGTTCGGCTCTAAACCGACCGACACAAACTGTCGTTTCGTTATAGGCCTCTGTTTCTCGCATTTGTCGTTTCATTCACACAGCCACCGTTACCGTCGACTACTCAGCCGCCATTTCACTAAAGGGTTTCCAATGCATCCAGCTTCGCAAAGGTCAAGGGTTCGAGGAAGATTGTGCATCAACTTCCTCATAAAGGCTAACTTGATCCTCTTCCAAAGGGATTATATATGAGAGTCGCCGACTCCCCCTACCTTTCATGTTTGATCTATATTAAATCTGACTAACTTCCCATCTAACCTTTTTTGCGTTTGTGTCTCAACAAAGTCTTTCATTAGCATGCTTTAATTCTCTTCTTCTTTACATAACAAAAGTGGGTTATCGGTTCAAGTACAAGTGTAACAACTCAAGTCCACCTCTAATAGATATTGTCTGCTTTGGCCTGTTACGTATTACCCTCACAGTTATTAAACACATCTATTTGAGAGAGTTTTCATATTCTTTAAGGAAGGTTCAGTTTTCATCTCCAATCAAAGTGAGATCTTACACAAAATACTACCAACAATTAGATATCCAACTTGTAACCTCAATTACCCAATTACAAGAGTACAACTTTATCAACTAAACTATATCCTTGAGCTAAGTGATAGACAATTTTAATGTTTAAGAATTTATTATACATATAAAGTTGAAAAACATTAAGAACTTCTAAAAATTAAGAATTAAACAGATAGTAACTTAACCAATAATAATAATAATAATAATAATAATAATAATAATAATAATAATAATAATAATAATAATAATAATAATAATGTTAACCAATAATAATAATACTAATGTTGTGTATAATTAAAAATGCACAAACCCCAAACATACACACAAAAGATTGATGCAGTCATGTTCTGTACAGAACTATACTTCAAAAAGATGATGAAATTTATATCTGAAGTTCTAAATATGATTTTATTTGTAAACGTTGAAATAAATGCTTCCAAATCTTCAATTATGCACCCACCTTGCTTCCCTGCACAAATAAACAGAATAATTACGAAACTATAAAATAAAATAAAATAAAAAAAGTTATCTTTATTTTATTTAACAAAAAAAAAAAAAAAAAAAAAAAAAAAAAAAAAAAAAAAAAAAAAAAAAAAAAAAAAAAAAAAAAAAAATCAAAGAAATTAATCTAAGATTACAGCTTATGATTGATTTGCATAATTCAACGACTAAGTTTGGTTAAGTTTTTCGTAAGCTAAGTGCTAAAATATAAATAAATAGATAAATAAATGATTACCCAATACACTAAAAACAAACAAATTCTTTACCCACCAATAATATTTAATGGGTGGGTGGGACAAAACAAAACAAACCTCAATTTTTATTTTTTTTAATAAATATTTTTTATTTTTTTCATTATTATTATTACTCTTTTGTTCTCAAAAGTACCAATTTTGCACGTACATGTGGAAATTTTATTTTTTTAAAAAAAATATTTATTATGGAAGTAAATAGAAATAAAATAACCCTTTTATTTATGTTTGGGAGTAAACGAACTTCTACGCTATTTTTTAAAACGCAAGAAAAATAAAAACATATAAACAATTTAAATAAAAATTATGTAAAAAAAAAAAATATATATATATATATATATATATATATATATATATATATATATATATATATATATATATCCACTTGAAGCTAGAGATGTTTATTTCAATTAAAACGCTCTAAACTTAGGGGGAATGGAGAGTAAGCGTAAAGAGACTTTTTTCCATGAGCCAAGTAGGGTCGGGTCGAAAATTCACATGGAGGATCTTAGGGAGCGGAAAGAGACTTTTTTCCATGAGCTAAATAGGGTCGGGTCGGGAATTCACATGGAGGATCTTCATATCAATGAATTCGGAAGGATCTCCATCTCAATTTTCATAAAAATAAATAAAAATTTTCACGAGAACGAGAAACGAAACAAGAGGTAGAGATAACCCTACCCACTCCAGGGACATCGAACTATTTACTCTAGCTAGATAATCCAAAAGATTGATATTGATGGTCACAAACAAGAAAAAGAAAATGACCTTGAGTGGGTATGGAGGAGGGTGGAGAGGATGGCGATGATGAACAATCCATGGCCTTCCATGGGAGTGATGGGGAGGAGAAATATGAGAGGAGTGAGTCTCTGGTCCTCTGTAATCTATTTCATAAACCTCTGACGAAGAACCCATGCCACCATTTTCAGATCCACCTACAAATTAAAATTAAATCAACAAATGAATCAACCATTATATTCCTGTAACACCCATCATACACAAATTACACACACACCTTCATAAGAAGAACAACAACAGAATGAAGGGGTAAGCAGAAGGAAGATGAAGAACACAGTGGTGGTAAAGCTCATTTCCATGGCGGAAGATGGAGAACAACAAGAAGAATCAGTGATGAAGAGAGGAGAAATGGGAATATTATTTTGTGATTATTGCATGTATTTCTTTTCAGCTTTTGGACATTCAAACCGTCGCCATCCTTACAGCAATAAGTTGCGAGGTAACTGATGTCGATATGTTGGGTTGGAACATTTATTTCCCTCTAAATAACCCCCCACACATATATATACCAAGCTTTTATTTTAATTATAAATCATACCCGTTGTCACAATCGTACTCTATTGTACTTCTGTAAAAGTTGGTTCAAATCCAATACCTAAGTCAATCGTCTGAAAATCGAATTTGACAGACAATCTTGAGATATCATCGAGTCTCAACTCACATTTGAGAGAAAATGTTTTAGAAAATAATTTTTAAAAAATATGTGTGGTACTTTATTTTGTAATGGTAGGGTTTCATAAACGTGAGTCCATAAATGTAGCGCGCGTGAGATTAGTCGACTTATAATTTAAGATAATTGGATTGGTGTACCAAATATAAGCTCGATTTGTTTGCCGCAAAATGTGAACCGTATTTATGTGAGAAAAGTAATGTGGGCAAGTGCATGTGTGCATATAAATTGTAATGTCCTAACATTATACTTGCTACCTACCTTTCTTTTAATTCTTGGAAATTAATTTGTTAAAAATTAATTCATACAAATCATTTATCCTATGAAACTAAAAGTATAAAGTTTATAAATAATAAATCAACGAAATAAACTTGGAAAAAAAATATAAAGTATAGTTTTTATTTTGATTTTATGAAAGATGATTTTAATTTTAGGGGAAAAAAAAAAACCTTCAAAGCATGCTTTAAAAATTATTTTTTAGTATAATAAGTAACAAATTTTAAAATTAAAATACGTTAAACTATACTTCATTGTGATTATCTTAAATTAAGTGTTTTTTTTTTTATAATTTAACCTTAAAAATATATGACACCTAATTATTTATAATAAATGCTTTGAAAATACAAGTCATACACCATTAACATTAACCTTTCAATTCAAATGCCATGTAAGATCGACACGTAGGTGGCTTATATGGACAGCCAATCAAATAGTTACACGTGTTTAACAGCTGGACGATATGCTATTTATTTTCTGCATTTAAGCCTGGATCTACCTGCTTCCTTAAGATATATATATATTGAATGTAATTTAGCTTTTTTTTTTTTTTTTTTTTTTTTTTTTTTTTTTTTTTTTTTTTTTTTTTTTTTTTTTTTTTTTTTTTTTTTTTTTTTTTTTTTTTTTTTTTTTTTTTTTTTTTTTTTTTTTTTTTTTTTTTTTTTTTTTTTTTTTTTTTTTTTTTTTTTTTTTTTTTTTTTTTTTTTTTTTTTTTTTTTTTTTTTTTTTTTTTTTTTTTTTTTTTTTTTTTGGTAATGTATCATTTAAAATTGTCAGTAAAATTTTTTGTTAAATTTATTAAGAAAAATGTCGGATTTTAATTTTTAAATTATGGTTTTATTAACTTAGAGATACCATTGCGGTTTTGAATAAAATGAATAGGGCGATGTGGCAGTGACTTCCAAGTCAGCTAAGGTGTTAACATACGAATGAAATTTTATACTGATGTGGTGTTCGGTCTCGTGTACTCTAAAACTTAAGTTAGCATTTAATTTGAATTAGTGTTGAAATGAGCTGGAATGATATTTGTACCTTTTGAAAAGAGTGATCTCCACCGTTTGTCGAAAAGTGGTTATCAAGCATTGTCTTGACAATTATGACTACTTGTACGTGGGGGTATGCAAATTGTGCGCCAATGACAATCATACACTCATGTCGACCACATGACCAAGCTTGCGCCTATCAACGAGTGCCTTGTTGTTGCCAAGGGCTTAAGCTTGGACATGTTCTCTTCTGCTATTGGACCACATGATTAAGGGTGTGCATTGAACTCAAAAGCTTGAGATCTCGAACCAACTCAACCTAAATTGTAAAGGTTGGGTTGGGTTAGATTAAATAGAATTTTGAGTCGGGATGAGTTGGTTTTTTAGAACCCAATCTGATTCTAGTTGGGTATGGGTTCAGTGTGCAAAGAATTGAGTCAACTCGGCCCAATCCGATGTATTAAAAAACGAGTCGTCAAGCCAACCGCCTTTCTTTTTCCTTGACCCACTACCGAGCAATACAATATAATCTTTATGAGCCCAACCCGATTACTCCAGTCTCCTTCTACCTTTGGACTCACCCTTTAACCAAGTTGAAAACGCAAGTATCAAATTTAATGTCTTAAATTGGAATTTCAGCTACAATTTTTATAGATTATGTATTCAACACCATATCTTTAAAACCATAATTTTATATATTAACAAAAAAAAAAAAAAAAATCCTAAATATTGGATTGGACACCTGGTAACTCCGATATTCTTCTACAACATTATAACATAGTCAGGTTACTTCTCGCCTCTAAGAACGAATACTATTCCTATAAACAAACATGTCAGGTTAAAATTTTAAAATTATCATTTAACATAGAATTGCTCCGACCAAAACATATTTGCATCTTGTTGGTATATACGTATATTTCTTTTAATGAGTTCTCTCACGTTTGTTGTAATTTAAGTTTATATATATATATATATATATATATATATATTTTTATCTCTTTACTAATTTTCTATGCATATCTTAACCATTATTCTTTTCGACTTTAATCTATCTTGCCTTGGATCCATTTTTAATGGGTAGCATGTTCGTAATTAAGAGGATGGTGTAATATGCATATGCTAGTCGAGTAGCCTAACTTCTATTAGGTGCAAGAATTAAAACTTTGGACTTAAAATAAACCTCTAATTATCAATTTCTATTTGAATTAAATAGTAAATGCACAGTTACCTTGCGTCTTCAGCCATGGAGGAAAGAACAAAGCTGGAAGAAATTTAGTCATCTAACAGCAAGCTGTTCAATGAGTAAGAATCCTTCGCATCCATTGCCGACCTTTCTTCTTCCCCAAGATTCAATTATCCGTAAAGTTCCTCCCTAATTCTGCCAGGTTCCGATTTGCATCTCGTTAGAATCAGGCTCCGATTCGACATTGAGTTTTCCTCGATTTTGCTCTCTTTGTTATTTACAGAGCTTCGATCTTCTTCTCCGTTTGAATTTTCGAGTTTTCTGAACATTCGCTCCGAATTTTGGGACTCAATTTTGGATGCCGCTCCGTTTCTATTATTGTGCTCTGTTTTCTCTCCTTCTCCTTCTTCTTCTTCAGTTCTGTCGCTCCTAATCGACGAAATCTCGTACCGATTGCAGTAAAACGACGACCGATGAGGTGCAGATCTACACCTCGTCAGGATGAGAGCGTTTTTCGGCGGCGATGGAGCCGATGACGCAAAGACCTCATCTCTGGCTGCTCCCTCGCTCTCTTCATTTTGCTCCGAATCTTCCGCTTCGTCTCGGACGCGAGATTCAGTGATCGATGATTTTCGTCTAATTTCACGATTTCCTTGGAAGAACATCGTCGACCTGTTCCAGAAGGTTCTACACTGGCGTCGATTGAAAGAGAGAACGCTTCTAATCCATCGGCATCGCTTGGCGGGAGGTCTAGAGGAACGTTTATTGGTACGGACTTGGCCCATACAAGTAACCTTCGGAGAGGACGGCTCTTGAGTTTCAATGGCGACGTTCTTCTTCCTGATGAAGATCGGACTGGAGCGAGACCGGCCGCTTTTACTCCGATTTCCGGCATCAGCCCTCAGAAAGCTCATCAATGGCGGCGGAAACAGGTCGATCCGACTGGGACTGGAAATCGGTTTCACCGATTGCTTCATTGCAGTGATGAAAACTGAAACACGGATTGAGTGAGTTGTTTGGTTACGTCTCGTCTCTATCTCCACTACTAAGAATCTGTGCAGCAGATTGGTCGCTCTGGTTTCATGTCACAGAGCTATCTGTTTATCCCCTTCGAGTTTGTTTTCTTTCTATTTTGGAAATTGGCATTTGGTGCTTCTGCATTCCAAATTTTCTCCTCCTTTTTTCTTTTCTTCTGAAATTATTTGTAAATTCTAACAATCACAGAATATTTGTTGCTATAATATCAATCATAATTTATTACATTTTTTCTTTTAAATAAAATATATTCATATTTTGTTTGATATTTTACTTGGACTCAATTTTCTTAATTTGGTGGATTTCTTTTTCCTTCCATAATATCTTCAACCGACATACTAAATATATATTAAAAAACAATAACATACGAAAAACAACTGTATCAATAACTCAACCATAGCTAGCTGCTCTTTTAAGTATATATATTCCACTTCTACGAATTTAAAATTTTCTTTTTTTGAATTAAAAAATGGTCTTCCAATAAATATCTTTCGATGGACAAGATATGTTTAGAGACAAAAACGAAAACCTAATTAAATGATTTGAAATCAATTCGACATTAAAATTATTTTATAATGTTTTTAATTAAACATGTGTGTTAGTTCCACGAACATAATTTCTAAAAATTTAAAATTTAATATTACACTATATTCTTTAATAATTAAAAATAATCTATAACATAATTTTTAATTTAAATATTATGAGTAAGGTCCCAAAATTAATTAATTTATTCTTTTAATATATATATAAAAAAAAAGCATATATATATATTTATTAACTTAGGGCAGACACATAATGCCTTGATCAATCTCTCTCTCTTCATTGTAATAATGTTGGCTACTTTTTCTAAAGGATTTGACATGAAGATTTGGAGCGCTTGTTTGGATTCAAATCAATCCAACGTCTTTCATTTCATAATTTTTTTTTTACTAGCTCGAGTAGCTGAACAGAGTCATTCCCTTTTACGACATTGAATCGGACAAAACCAAGAAAATCAAGAAACAAATTTATTAGTTGAGCAAAAGTAGAGAGAAGAATTCGATCCTTGAATAATTCTTTGTTAAATGATGACTTAAAAACCTCAACCAATCCAACTTAAGCTGTGAGCTGTCAAATAAATATAAAGTTTAAAGCATATATTTATACATTTTAATTTTTATTTAAAATAAATTGAATAGAGTACTTAATAAATATTTAAAAACAGATTTTGAAAAAAAATGTAGGTTTAAAATTTGTTGTCAAATAGTATTAAAAGAACACCCAAATATAAACTCAAAATTTTCCTATTTTTTTTTAAAAAAATCATCATATTGGGCTCGGAATAAAGTACGAGCTCCGGCCCAACTCATTGGGGTGCATCATGGTCAAGGTCAACCCGGAAGGTTTGGCCCAAATTCTTTTATGAGTTCTCAATTTATTAAAAGAAAGATTGTTTTAACTTTTTTTTTTCTTTTATTTTGAAATTTGCTAAAACACATTTGTTTTTTTTTTTTCTCAGTATTTTAATTTTATTTCGATAATTTTTTTTCCAACATAACTAAGTTAAATCTCTATAAAAATTAGCAAAATGGAAAAAAGAAGAACAAATAAATAATATATAAATATAAAAAGAATGAAGTGAAATAAATAAAAATAAAGAAGGAATATATATCAAATAAGTTGGCGGCACGTTGGAAAAGCGCGTGTAATGGCGGCACAATAATTAATGGCCACGTGTCTCTTTGCCAATTGTCAACTGCCAGCTAATTTACTCTTAATCCGCTTCTTAATTTCCAAACTAATCGCTCTTGAACTTGATTACATCTGTTTATTTATTTATTTGCTTTTCTCATGCCCTCTTTTGTCTTTTCACTATCCCTCTCTTTTCGACCCACTCTATATCTCAACCAATTATATATAATTAAGATATAAATTTAATGCTAAATTATTTAACTACTTAACAATTTTTCTAATAGATTATCGACCGATAATTATATATAATTTAAGTTAAGGATAAATTAGATATAAATTAAAAACTTAAGAAGAAAATTCAAAATTTAACTTATATATAAATATAAGTTTAAATTTTATTTGGAATCCGTTCTACTTTAAGCTTATTTCTAAATACTCGCCTTCATCAATATTACTTTTTATTCAATTCTTTTTCAAAAAGAATATTATTATAGTATTGTAAAAATAAAATCAAAATAATTAATATTTTTAAATACAAGAACTACAAGTAAATATTTTAATAGGTGTTGAACTTTAAATTTTTATATTTAATTAATAATAGCGGATTTTTTTTTTTTTTTTTTTTTTTTTTTTTTTTTTTTTTTTTTTTTTTTTTTTTTTTTTTTTTTTTTTTTTTTTTTTTTTTTTTTTTTTTTTTTTTTT
>NW_019268557.1:1164194-1223383 GCF_002738365.1 Cucurbita moschata | reverse complement strand
TTTTTTTTTTTTTTTTTTTTTTTTTTTTTTTTTTTTTTTTTTTTTTTTTTTTTTTTTGTAATATTGGGGTCACTATTAATGGATAATGAAAGAAAGAAAAATTAAATGGATAAGCTGTAAATAAATGTTTGATTATGAATGCACAATTAATAATTTTCTTTTATGAAATCATATTGGTTTTCCAAGATTTCCATAATTTTCTCCTTTCCAAATTCGCATCAAATTTCAAAACCTTATTCAATGTCACACTAAAATATTATTTTAAAATTTAAATTAAAAAAACATTTTTATAATACTAAAAAAATATTTTATCTGTAGTTTTATTATTTAACTTGGTAAATTTTTATTTAAAAATATGTTTTAGTCTCTAAATATTAACTTTGCAATTTTGAAACAATAAAGTTGGTATGTTTATTCTTGATAATTTAAACCAATAAAAAACAAATTCTTTATTACCTGAGCCGTTAGGAAGGTCTGACTGACAAAAGAGAAGAGATGAGAGAAAAGAAGGTGTGAAGAAGAAGAAGAGCATGAAGCGATTTTCTCTTTCAGTAAATGGGAAATCAAAGCAAAAAGTAGTGGGGCCGTCTGATTAGAGCACAGCCCAGCTAGTTTCTCTTCGTATTCTCTCCCATATCATTGAGCCCTTCTTGGCGAGATCTGATTATTGCTTTCCTTTTGTTTTCCCCTTTACAAAAGCCACACGGAGAGAGAGACAAACCCACAAGCCGACGCGTAATCGCATTCACAGGGCTTCCTAAGTTCCTCCTCCCCAATCCTTCACCCCCAACCCCTTTTTGTTTTCTTTAGCTCAGAAAGCTAGGGAAATGGAACCCCACTGATTTGAAGTGAAGATTGAAGAAACCAAGCTCCTTCAGATCTGAATCTTCTCATTTCAGGTTCTTTTCCTTTTCTGCTGCTTTGTTCATTCAAATTTTGTAATGGGGTTGTGGTTTAGTTCGTAATTTCACTTGGGTATTCTTTCGATTCAGTAATCATCTCTTTGTTTAATCTTTTGTAATGGGAGCTGTCATAAATTATATGTTTCTTCTGTGTTGTGGGGTTTTTTCTGCTAAAAGAGGGAAGAGAAGGTGAGATCTGATGACTTGGGTTCCCTCACTTCTTAACTTATGAAGTTATTTGGCCTACAACACAGGACTCCCCTCCTCCCTCAACTGCATTGTTCACAGGACACTTGTATTGTATTTATGCAAAAGTAACTTTATCGTATCAATGGCCATAAGTGTGACTGATATATTTTACTTGTGCCCATCAGGGGTTTAGGCATAGGAATGATAAGGAGATGGGAAAGAAAGGAACTTGGTTTTCTTCTGTAAAGAAAGCTCTCAGTCCAGATCCCAAACACAAGAAAAATCAGGTATGAAGGTTACTTCATCCTAGTTGAGACTTGATTTCGACTTCGTTAGGTTGTTGAGTATGTGTAACAGCCCATGATCACCGTTAGTAGATATTGTCCTCTTTGGGCTTTCCCTCCAAAGTTTTAAAACGCGTATGCTAAGGAGAGGTTTCTACACCCTTATAAAGAATGCTTTCGTTCCCCTTCCTTGTTAGAAACGAAACATTCCTTATAAGAGTGTGAATACCTCTTCTTAGTAGACGCGCTTAAAAACTGTGAGGCTGACGCGATACGTAATGGACCAAAGTGGACAATATCTGCTAGCGGTGGACTTGGGTTGTTACAAATGGTATCAAGCACGGGTTGGAGTAGAGCCAGACCCTCTTCATATCAGATGTGTTTTAAAAACCTTGAGGGGAAGTTCGAAAAGAAAAGTCTAAAGAGACTATATCGGTGGGCTTGACTGTTACAATATGGCTCTGAGTTCTTGTAAGAATGAAAAGATGTTCTTTTGAGTGTCTGATATTATTGCACCTGTCTGTGCAGAATTCTAAGGAGTCAAAGAAGAAATGGTTTGGAAAGCAAAAGCATCCCAATTCAGATTCTACAGAGGCTGTGACAGTGCCATCACCACCTCAGCTAGCAGAGGCGAATATCATCCATTTAGAGAGTGTAGAAAACAACGAGCCTTGCTACGATGAAGTTGCTTCTTCAGCTACTCAGGCTTATGAGGCTAGTGTTTCTACTACTATTGAGCCAAATGTTGCTACTCCTTTTGCTGCAGCCGAAGTTGTGCAACTCTCTACACAAACTCATATTTCCAGCCCACCTAAGGAGGAAGTTGCAGCAATCAAGATCCAAACCGTATTCCGTGGATACCTGGTAATAGTTCCTTATAGTAGTCTTGCTCTTGAAATCTCTTCGAATCTTGTGCGAGGAATGACGGTAGAGGTGAAGAACGAAGCATCCTTTATAAGGGTGTGGAAACATCTCCCTATTTGAAGGGAAGCCCGAAGGGGAAAGTCCAAAGAGGACAATATCTGCTAGTAGTGGACTTGGGCTGTTACAATCACATACCGACAAATGTCTTATAGTTTTATTGTTTTACTTCAGGCAAGAAGGGCGTTACGAGCATTACGAGGACTGGTGAGGCTGAAATCACTGATGGAGAGTTCTACTGTGAAACGCCAAGCGTCGAATACCCTTCGTTGCATGCAGACTCTTGCTCGCGTTCAATCTCAGATCCAGTTTAGGAGAGTTAGAATGTTGGAGGAGAATCAGGCTCTCCAGAAACAACTACTTCAAAAACATGCTAAAGATCTTGAAAGCTTGCGGGTCTCTTTCATAACCATTCTTTTATTTGTTTCATTCTCACAACAATGAATCCCAAAATGTCATCTTTTGAGCATGATATCTATAAACTCAACATATGATAGTGGCTTCTTAAGCCCTTTGTTAATGATTATACTGCAGATTGGAGAGGAATGGGATGACAGCTTACAATCAAAGGAGCAGATTGAAGCTGGTCTACTGAGCAAATATGAGGCTGCAACGAGAAGGGAGAGAGCCCTGGCATATGCCTTCACTCATCAGGTGACATGTTCTAAAATCCTCATCCATAGATAATGATAAGGGTATCGAGTTTTTGATGAATGAAATTCTAAGTTTGTTATCTGTCTACAGCAAACCTGGAAGAATTCTGCAAGATCTGTAAATCCAGCATTCATGGATCCAACTAATCCCACCTGGGGTTGGAGCTGGTTGGAACGATGGAGCGGGGCTCGGGTGCATGATGCTCCTGACCTGACAAGAAAAGAGTTGAATAACAGTCGCTCCGGTACGAAGACGACAAGTCGTGGCAATGTTGGGGGAGAAATCAGCAAATCATTTGCCCGCTTTCAGTTGAACTCAGAGATGGATTCCCCAACTGGCAGTCATAAGACAACTCACTCTGCTTTCAAGCCTTCCACAACTCCTTCCAAGCCAGCTTCATCTTGTGCATCAAGAAAACTGAAGCCTCCAAGCCCAAGAATCCTCTCCATTCATGACGACGACTCGAAAAGTACTGTCAGTGTGCAGTCTGAAAGATTAAGAAGGCATAGCACAGGAGGAGGATCATCGGTTAGGGACGATGATAACATGTCGATCACGAGCGCTGTTCGGAGTTACATGACACCTACTGAATCTGCAAAAGCAAAATCCAGATTGCAGAGTCCAATGGGAGTAGAGAAGAACGTAACAACTCCAGAGAAAGGGTCTTCAGCAACAGCAAAGAAACGGCTATCTTACCCTCCTTCACCAGCCAGGCCAAGGCGACATTCCGGTCCGCCTAAGATCGAAGGCGACCCGGATGCAGGAAAGAGCCTTAGCAATGGAGTTGGTGGCTAAATGATACTCAGAATGATTTGAACTGCAGAAAGGCAAAGAGTGAAGAAGATTGGTTAAATCTGTTAACCTCTTACAATTTAATTCAAAAAGTTTTCCACACACACCACCTATCATTTGAATTGATACATGAAATGGTATTTATTCATTATAAATGTGTTTAAATATGTTCTGGGCATCTGTTAAAATCTTGAGTTTGATACCCAGAAAACCACAGGACAAGGCAAGGATATGTTGTGGGTCACTGCTATTTACATCTTCTTTGTGATTATTTTCTCCAGAATCATTATCATACTGAATCATTATCATTCATCAGTTATTATCAGTAAAGACGATCAAGTAGTTCGTTGAGGTGTATTCGAGCTCACCGAGCTCACTTGCAACATAGAATCTTACACCAAAGGGGTTTACCCAACCCATTTTAATATTTAAGTTAGTACTGGAGTTGAAGTAGTCTCGAGCTAAACAGAGTAGGATGACATGTCTTATTATTAGAAAAATGAGTTTTAGAAGTTTATTCTAGTTTTTTTTAACATTTTTAATCGCTTCACGTAGATGTTCAATAATGTCAAAACAATCGATTTTCGAGTGAATTTTTCAACCTATTTGGTTAATTGGTAGACTTGTTCCCTCGTGAAGGGGCTCAATCGCCTTATCAGTTGATCTCCCTTGTCTTATCGTACCTCTAGTAAACAAATTTTGGGTAGTCGTCTCTCTCCTTAACTCGAACTCAAAGATCTCGAGGTTCCATTGCTTCCCCAAGTCTTGCACTCGAGTGAGTAATCTCAACTGCCAAAAAAAAAAAAATAAAAAAAAAAAAATAATATATATATATATATTTTAGTAATTTAGAATTGAAATAATTTCAAACTTTTTTATTTTTATTTTTACTTTTTGTTTCAGATACAATTTACAATGATAAAAAAAATATAAGATCAATTTAATTGCCGACACCACTTAAAAAATTAGAATTAAAAATATTTTTCAAAATACACACTTCAAATTTAAGGCCAATATTACAATTTAATAAAGAATTAGAAGCGAAATATTTTCTACTTTTTTTTTTTTAAGAACCATATAAATTTAAATTTAAATTTTTAATTAAAATAAAATATCTTAAATGGAACTTGCCGACCAAGAAATTCCGAAAATAGGATGAGCTAAATATGCGTTAATATATAAAATTTGTAGGTTTTATAAAATATAGTAATACTTTTCATATTTCGGGACTTTTCTCGGCCCTGATCAAATTCGTGTTCCAGAAAACCCTAGAATCCAATTTTGGAGGAAAGCCAAAACCCATAGCCATTGAATGACATTTTTCCTTCCGTCGAGCATAAGCGTTCTTCACTGATGGTGAGTCTTCGATCATTCTTCGTTTTTTTTTTCTTTTTTGCTTTCTTGTTGGTTGCTTGTATGTTTTTGTTCGAGAACTTGAAACTGCTGATTCTTTTCGAATTTTAACGCTGCGGTATTGCATTATGTATCTGTTAGTTTGCGGGGTGTGTTTGGTTTATGAGAAAATTGGAAACATTTCGGTCTAAAAACTGTATTTTGATACTCAAATCCATTTATTTCCCTAGCTAGCAAATTTTGAGTTCAGTATTGTTCATTCTGATTTAATGGGATTTTGCCACTTACTTACTAGGGCTTCTGCTGCCTGAATCTTGTGGAGTAGATTCCATCGTTTCCTATTCTTGCTTTTATCGTTCGGAGGATTCTCAAACTTCCTATATTACAGCTGCTGTTCTATTGGCAACTACTCTAATATTTTGTGTGTGTGTGTGTGTGAATCGTTGTAGGCTACACCATTGATTACAGGAATTGCTGTTGCTGCAGCAGCTTACGCTGGTAGATATGGTCTTCAGGCTTGGCAGGCATTCAAGGCGAGGCCGCCAACAGCACGACTGCGCAAGTTCTATGAAGGTGGCTTTCAGCCTACAATGACAAGGAGGGAGGCAGCTTTAATTCTTGGAGTTAGGTATTTACTGAGTCTTATATGAGACAATCAAACTCCTGCCCCTCATAGCTCCATTAGTTTTCCTCCTATTTTTGTTTTTATCTTCTTGGCTGTGTTTAAATGTTAAACCCCTTTTGAAGATGGAATATCTGCGCGCGCGCGTGCTTTAGAGTTATCATTCATCATGATGATCTACGTACTCTTCCTATTGCGTCTACCCTGTGCCTGCCCGTGTCTAAGATTTTATCTTCATTTATATTGTCAGGGAGAGCACTCCAACAGAAAAGGTGAAAGAAGCGCACAGGAAGGTGATGGTTGCAAATCATCCAGATGCCGGTGGCAGCCATTATCTTGCTTCCAAGATCAATGAGGCCAAAGACATCCTGCTTGGGAAAACCAGAGGAAGCAATTCTGCATTCTGATGGTCGTTGCTGCCAGTTATTTGTTCACTTAGCAAGCATATCTCAACAAAACGCCGAGGGCCGCCAATTTTCTTGCTTACCTGGTGTGCCAAAATTTTTACATCAATTAAATTTACTTATGTCTGATTGATTCCTAGAGATCTCATATGTATACTTCCTACTCTGGATTTATTGAAAACAATGAGAAATCCTGTTAGTTTGACTGTGATTACTTGCTATTTAGCAATAATGTATTATGGATAAGCTTCTTCCTATAAATTCTGGGAACTTTTCTGTGTTCTTACTTGCATTAGAACTTCCCACTATTGAACCCTCTGCTGAACAATCCAGGTTTCTGAGAAACTTAGATCTCATTTCATGCTGCATATTAGGTTTAATGAGGACATAAAGAAAGGGGATGGGATATTTTAATCTCATCACCCAAGGTAGATTGCACAAGGCTAAGTTAAAACTTATCCTACAAAATTTCAATATTAGCCATGTAGATTCTGTTAACGCTTGTTTTGAAGTATAAACTCATCAAAAGCTAATAGCAACTAGCTCTATAGAGTTCCAGCTTCTCTTGTAAACTAAACAAACCTACTTAACTTTGGAGGAAGATTGGTTATTTGTTGCAAAGTCCAGGCGAGTTTAGTGAAATCTGATAAATCAATCCTTGTCTGATCCCCCCTGGGAGGGTCCCAGAAGGTTCTAAATTTAATGAGAGGAGACAAGTGGATAAGCATTGCCCTTAAATGATTTCGACAGAGAGATCCAATCTGATTTTGTGCTCCAAATGAGTTGCCTTTTCAGTTTGTTCACTTTATCATGTGTTTGTACTAAGAACCACCTCCATCCCATTCCTCACAAATGAAGAAAATTGAAGTAACGGTACATCCTGTATTATGTATTATGTGGTTCGTTTGCAAATGAGGTTTAATAGAAAATTGGCTCGAAGTACAAGACTAATAATCTCAAGTCCAACAGGTCAGGTCCAAAGTCGATTAACCTCATGCTCACACTCTTCATGGAAGGCTCTATAGATGAGCTCGACGACAATTGAGTGCACTCAAAAGACTTCTTTAAAGTTCGAGTACTCAAAAGACTCTTTATAACTTGAAGATCAAAATCCCTTCGAAGATCAAAGGCGCTTTGAAGATTAGAAAACTTCAAGACATGGCATGAAGACAAGAGTCGATCTAACTACAAAATCAACGAGCTAAGAGCAAGCTATAAATTCTTGTCGAGAGAGGAAGAATCATGAAACAAATTAATATAAAATCAAGTTCATTACACGTAATAAATCTCTCTACAACGCTCATGAGAACAATCTAATTAGAAATTCTTAAATGAAAAAATCTTTCCAACTTTCAAATCAAATTCACAATAAATAAGGGCCAATGGCAGGTCGAGTCCTCGGTTTAATTACAAAGTGACTTGTCCCCAACTGATAGCCAAGTTGGTTTGCTTTGGTTTTGGTTTGATGTTCCAAGATAGGGCCATCAATGCAAGCTTACCCTTTTCTAAGTCTACTCCATTATTTCTTTACTCTATTGCCTCCCTTCCAAGCAAAGCTACACGATGCCTAAATTTTGAATCTTGGGTGATATCATTTATTATTATCCACCCATCCATAAGCTATCCATCCATTGAATCCAATACTAGGAATTCTATGCTACAAATTTGCATTACTTAATACAACTTTGCAAAAGCAAGACAAATGGGTAATCTTTTTTTGATTCTTTTAAGAAAAAAAATCCAAACTTTAAGGTTCAATTGACTTTTTGATTGTGGTAGACAAATGGGTTTTCATATGAAATCTGAATGAATTTCTTGTCCAAGAATATTTTTTACTTTTAAAGAGAAAAAGGGGATTTTTGAATGTTTTTACTCTCTATTTTTGTTTTTACGATGGCTATCTCAATTGCCTACGACTATGACCCAAGAAAAAGGGTAACAGAGTTGTTTGAAGAATCTCAATCATTCGAGACCCAAGTGGTTGAATGATGAATAAGATCAGATTTCATTTCAGAGAGGCGCTGTTTTCACATGGGATGAAGTGTTGGATAAGAATGGTGAAAGAAAAATGATATGTTGTGTGTTCATAGGGGGGCAGCATAAAGGGTAATTAGGCATTCCCATGTATAGAGAGGAGCTGTGAAGGTGGTCCTCCTGTTCTGTTCATGGAGAAGGTTATCCCTGAGATCCAACCAATCACGGGTCCTTTTCATCACATGGATACCCACATGTTAGTCAAGGCAAAGGCAATTGCTTTGAAAAAAATTTGAGCGGTGACCCATAATCAAAGCTCTCACACAGTTTCTCCATATCAATCGCTGAAGTAAAGCCAAAGTTGTTGGAATCTGATGGCTGAGTTCTACCTTCCAAGTCAAAAACAGAGGTGGGGGAAGCGGAAAAACAAGTGCAGAGTAAGTGATCCTACCGCATCACGTTACTTTTCTAGCTTCGTCTGTGACTTCCTGCGTTGCGGCACATAAAACAAAACTTTTTTCTCTAAGGACAAACTTCAAACACCTGGTGGGCATGGCTCATTTCCGCGAAATCTTCTTCCACCATACCCCGTTTTGGTAGTAGTTGAAAACCCAATGAGCAATTTTGTAGCTGACATTTCTGCTTGTAAGATTTGACAGTGGGCAGTGATTTCCCTCACGGGCTTTAACGCCATCGCCAACACTGTAAAGTTATATACTACTGGCTACAATGAGATAGAGAGAAACAGAATCATTGCATACCAGGTTGTTTCTCCAAGCAATTTGGGTAAGGAAGTTGTTAAGAATGCTTGGTTTTTATGCTACTTTTCTGTCTTGAAAATTCCTGATCGTTTGAATTGAAAGTTCTTGTTCTTTGATTTGTTTGAGTGTGGCAAATTCTGCTTGTGATTCCTCATCTGGGTTTTTGGTTTTCTTCTTTGTTCTGTTCTTTTGTTTGTTCATACGATTGTTAGCTGCTGTCCCATGACAACAATATCTGATCTACTATGTTTCAGTACAAATGTTCCATGATATTGTTCACTGTTTCTCAAATAAACAAACAAACAGGTTTGCTCAGGGAGAGGGAGAGCACTGTTAAAGCAACGAAGTGAAAAAGGTGAAGAAAAGAGATTTGAGAGAAAGCATCACCATATACCTTTTCTTTTGGTTTACGTATATTTTTCCTTACCAAAGTGGCTTTGTTTGGTAGAAGTGGAGGTGGTTTCTGAGGAGTTTCTTTGAAGGGACATTGTTTCTGTTGATTTTGTATACTATTTTACTTGTTTTATGTTTGATTTTTAATGAAACAATCCTTTGATTCTTTGAACTGAAGCAGTTGTTGTGGGTCAGAGAGGTTTGAAGGGGAATACCAACTGTTCATTCAACCTGCTTTTATTCTTCAGCAGAAACTGCAAAATATGCAGACCTCAAAGCCTAAGTAAGATTCTCAGTTTTTCATGTTCTTGTTCTTCTTTTAACTTTCTGTTCAGATCATCTTCAAACTCATATTGGAATCGTTTTCATTTTCATTTTCCTTCTTTGATCTTGAATATACTCCACGGGTCATCCATGGCTGCGGTGTTCATTGTTCTTCTTCTGTTGTGAGTGCAGAAATTTAGAAGCTCCGTTGAGAAAACCTCGACCCATTCGACAACTTAAAGCGCCTGGTTCGGATTCTGTTTCGGCTCCGGCTTCGGCTTCGGGTTCTCTGCTCCCTCCGAGTAAAATGACGAAGGAAAGAAGTCCTAGACCTGTTGTTACAAAATCAGTTCAAAGCTCAGTACTTGAGGTATTTCTCCCCAACCATGTTTTCTAGAATAGAACTTAGTGAAAACATGAGGCAATTTGACATGATTTTCATTGTTTGTATATCTTTGAACTCCAGAAAAAACGCCCAAATCGAGTTTCAACAATGGAATCACAGATTGCTCAACTTCAAGATGAACTGAAAAAGGCAAAGGATCAACTGAACTCAGCTGAATTAGGGAGGAGGAGAGCAAAAGAGGAAGCTGAAGAGGGTAGGCAGCAGCTTGAAGCCATGTCGTTGGAGCTTGAGGAGTCCAGACAGCAGTTGCTAGAGCTTTCGGCTTCTGAAGATGAACGGATTCAAGAGCTACGTAAAATTTCGCAGGATCGAGATAGAGCATGGCAGTCTGAACTCGAGGCCCTCCAAAAACAGCATTTAATGGATTCAGCTGCTTTGGGTGCTGCCATGAATGAAAATCAGAAGCTTAAGCTTCAGCTGGAAAGGATAGCTGGTTTGGAGGTGAACCATAGTAGACATGCCGAATCTGCACAAGCTGAGATTCATAGCCTCAGAGTAGAACTCAAAGAAACACTCTCACTGGTGGAGGAACTCAAATCCAAGCTTTCTGAATATGAAGATTCTGAAGCTCAAAGTGTTGAAGATCAGAAGAAAACACAGATGGAACTAGAAACAGCAAATGAAACCATTGAAGCGCTTCGATCCGAGGGAACCAATGCTATGAAAGCGTTCAGCTCCATATCCTTGGAGTTGGAGCAATCCAAAGAAAAAGTTGCATCATTGGAGGCCCTCGTTAGCAAATACCAGGTCGATTTGGCTGAGATTGACAAGAAAAATTTGGAAGATCAGTCTGAAAATAAGAACAATGAGAAGGATGAAGAAGAAACTGAATACATCAATCAGCTTAAAACTGAGCTTAATTGTGTTAGATCTGAAATGGGTCAATTGAAACTGGCTTTAGATGCTGCTGATAGAAGGTACCAGGACGAATATCTTCGGAGTACGATACAGATCAGAAGTTCTTATGAAGAATTGGAATCTGTAAGATCCGAATCGCGTCTTAGAGAGGCTGCATTTGAAGCTGAACTCGTTCGAGCAAAGGCACAAATTGAGCAACTGAGGACGGATCTCGTGGATAAGGAAACTCGACTTCTGAGCATTGCCAAGGAAAAGGAAACTTCAAACTTGAATCAGAGAAGCAAAGAAAGTGAAAGGGAATCCGATAATACAGAACAGCTGAAGAAGTTAGAGGCTGATATTGAGGAGTTGAAGGCAAGCCTGCTAGACAAAGAGACAGAGTTGCAAGGAATCATTGAAGAAAACGACATGCTCCGGGTCGACATTCAAAAAATGGAAACAGGAAGGAAGATGACGAATGGCGAAACTACCAATCTGGAAGAGCCAGCAAACGAAGAGACTTTGAACAAACTTGGGAGTGTAAACGAAAACTCGGAAATGGAGGCGGAATTGAGGAGGCTAAGGGTGCAGTTAGAGCAATGGAGGAAAGCAGCTGAGGCAGCTGCTGCAATGCTCTCACCTGGGAAAGATGGAAAGCTTGTAGACATTTCAGGTCCTATTGACACCAACTATCCTCATGGCTCGTTGTACTCCGAAGAGCTCGATGATGACTCGCCGAAGAAGAAGAATATCAACATGCTGAAAAAGATTGGCGTTCTATGGAAAAAGAATCAAAAGTAGGTGAGAGAAGTGCAGCGAAGTGTTATGCAAATTGGGTTGGGTTGGGTTCTTTTCTTCTATAATCTTGGCTTGAATTGATAGGCAACCAAATATTTTATGTGGAACTGTATAGTATAGTTGCTCAAACTGGTAAGTTTTGATTTTTTATAAGTTACAAATGAATTCATGATGCGTTTCTGCAGAATACAATAAGTTTTTTGCAATGCCTCTTTCATCCTTCTCCCTCTACTCATCCATGGTTCTCAACTTCTTTTCTTATTCTTTCCTCCCTGTATATTTCTTCCCTTCTTCACACACACACACATATCCTTTCCCTCTTCCTTCTCTGAAGCTGTTGCATGAAACCAAATCGTTTCCGTGCTCGATCAAGTACTGTTGTTTTGTTCGTAGGCCTGCTTTGGTTAAGGGGCATTGCCCATCAGTTCGTACCAATCTCTGATGTGTAATCGACACGTTGTTAACTTCAGTTTGATGGAATAAGAACCATTGATTTCTTATACTATCTATTTCTTATTCATTCCTGGTGCATGCTGCTTCTCAACTAGAACAATTGGTGGGTGAAGAGAACAATGGTAGCACCTCATATTTAACATTTGAATAAGGATTTTTTAAAAACTCCGAAATCTTGATTTGATGCTTAATGACTTCTGACATTCAATATGACTATGTTAACTACTTGTTTTAAATTGCTCATAAGAGTGAATATTATATTATTCTCCACCGCTAGTCTTTTTAGCATGTAGACACTCACATACATTTTAGCATGTAGACACTCACATACATTTTATTGGTATAAATAGTAAATATCAATTACTTTTGTTTAACCTAATTGGAGTTTCTATGTTTAGTTTGATGGAGGTACTGATCGGAGTAGGAGTATGACCATTTGTTTTAAAACCTCGAGACAAACAATGATACATAACAAGTCAAAGTGAACAATATAAGTTAGCGAGATTGGACCCATTTTTTATAAGAGAATAAAAATCTCTCCCTACTCGATGCTAGGGGAGAACAAAACATTTACTAAGAGTCTACAAGGTCAGTCATTTAACTAACTCCAACTTCAAGGTGAGAGAGAGATCCAATGAAAAACTCAAACAGGTTGCAAACTCTAGTCAAAGATTACCTTACGAACAAACTTTAGCCAAATCTCCCAAAATTTAACACATTATAAACTACAAAGGCGAGTATGCTTTATTCTTCTCTTGAAGGCTTGTAGGGATTTAAATATAGCACAAAAATATTTAAATGAATAACTTGAAGCCCAGAATATTCCCAATTTAATGAATAACAAGGGTCGTCTTTTTGTTCATATCTCAAAAGCCTATCCCTACAATGGTTGCACTTAAAAACCTAGCGAAAATGAATCAAGGCTTGTAGGGAAAATGATATGCCAATGAAGAACAGGGCATCCAGGAAATTGACCATCGAAAAACAGAAGATTATCAAATCATAGTGCATACAATATCGGTTTTGACAATAGATACTAAAACAAAGATTAGGAATCTAGATAAAAAACGGGAGAGGAAAAGACCAAAGAAGATTATCTATGTTATTTCACTCACTGTTCTCCCAAATTACTTCCCTTCATAAACGCAAAAACAGTCAAAACAAGAAAAACAACTCCTTGACAAAATAGATTAACAAAGTAATGAGGTCTATGAGATTTTGAATAAAGAAAAATGAAATTACTGAGAGACACCAAGCCATTTCGAGAAGTTCTCGAACTCGGTGTAATCACTGTCTGAGATCATTGTCTGATACCAAGCCTTTCCTGCACTTTTGATTGTGGTAGCCTCCTCCTGTAAATTCATGTACAAAAGGGGAAAAGAAAATCAGCACCGAGGTTAGGATGTATACAATCACAAAATGCAGATAATATGAACATATGTGCCACCATATTAAACAACCTGTGGTCATGGAGTATCTAAATTTAAAACGAGAAATATATGTCTCATAAGAACTTCACCAAGATAATAAAACAAACAAGTCCCAAAAGAACCCAGTTCTCAACCAGAACCCACAAAGATTACTAACACTCTATGTCATAACTGCAGCTATAATCATCATTTCCATTACTTGCAGTGATATGTACAGCCAGATTGAAAAGAAAAATATACTGTTGCAAAATCTATGAACACAAACCATTACAGTTTAAAAAAAAAAAACAGGAGGAGAGAGTCAATAGTAAACCTGAAAATGGATGCATTTCGAAGTTAAACGATGGCTGGAAATAATTGAACATGAAGCTTACCAGAAGCAGAACCCTTAACTATGAACCACTTGTTCAACAAGAATGTATGTAAACGACCAATCAAATTAAGCCATTATATCAAACCAATTATGCCATCAATCAAAGAATGGAACAAACCTCACAGCAACAAATAATTATTAGTATTTGAAGGCAGGAAATGTCTTCAGTCATTTCTAATATGAACATACGCACTGCTTGATTTCCAAAGGAATACAAATAACACTTAATGAGAAACATGCAAAAGATCTCACTAAGAACGGGAAAGATGTACCTTTGTAGTCAAATTTCTCTTCTTGTCAAGTTTCTCCTTCTTAGCCTTAACACGTTGCTCCTCAGCCAAAAGAGCCATTCTTCTAGCAGTCTTTGCATATGGGTTAAGCTTGAGCATGGCGTTCAAGTTCTTCAATGGGTTCTTCTTCAATGGAGCTCTCTTAACCTCCTTCTTAATCGGCTTCACTACAGATTGCACTTCGTCAGAGTTAATAATCCTTGACAAATCTGCATTCACCATCTTAGACCTTGGAAGAACATAACCCTTTTTCTTCTCTGAAGGCTTCTCAAAAGATCCATAGATAGAATCAAGCTTCTCAAAAGCAGACTTGGTCCAGATCACAAACCTTCCAAGGTGTCCACCGGGAGCGAGCTTCAACAAATTAAGCCTCTCAACGTTCGCAATCTCAACTCCGGGAATATTACGGAAGGCCTTAACAAGCTTAGCACCCTCAGTTCCGTAAACAATCAATGGACCCTTGCGAGAAATATAACGGCGGTTCCTCATCTTACCCTTACCTGGACGGATCGAATGGCTATCTTTGGCCTTCTCAGCATCGGGGAATGCACCAACCTGTTTAAGAACCTTGAGTGCAGCAGAGGTCTTCTCAACGCCTTCAGCCGAGTCGCTTACAACAAGGGGCAATTCAGGGACAGACTCGATTCGATGGCCACGAGCAAGAACCAATGATGGAACAGCAGAGGCCGCGATAGCTGAAACAACAGCATACCTCTTCTGATTCACATTGATCTTGCGGTGCCAACGGCGCCAGATCTTAGTAGGAGCGAACATTCGACCACCACGACACATGTTTCCGAAAGCACCCTGACCAGCACGGTGAGTACCTCCACCAGGAACACGGGGAATACGGGAAACAGCACGTCCAGTACCCCATGACTCCGCGGAGGTTTGGTGACCAGCACGCTTGCTGACAGCGTAGGGCTGGCGGCTGTTCTTCGAGATGTTGGAATGAACAAAGCTAACAATGTCCGGCCGAATTGAAGCCTTCATCACGTCCGGAAGTGGGACGGTGGGCACCGCATCGGTAGCCATGTCCCCTTCGAGGGACTGAACCGACACCAGGGGGCGAGCGGCAGCGGCCATTGGAGAGTGATTGTGTGTTTGAAGAACAGGGGAGAGAAACGAAAGGAAGAATTAGGGTTTTATGGCTGCGTGTTTATATATATATATATGCATCAGGGTTTGCTGATTGATGACGCAAAAATATTTTAATAATGAAAAATTAATCGAAATAACATATGAAAATACATTATTAATTTAAACTTCTCAATTTACTGTCTTTTTGGCATTATCTTCGTGTAGTAATTATAACATAATTGGGCCAGCCCAACAAATAGGCCTGATTATAAGCCCATTTTACTCAAACCCAGGACTGCCTACTCTTTTAAAAGAATAGAAATTTATTTTTTTACATATTTTATATGAATTAAATTTCAATTATTTTTTAAAACGAATTGGGCTATGAAACCTTGTGGCTTAATAAACGTTTTACAAAATACATTTTTAGAAATAACAACTATGGTTGTCTACCACCAGTAAATATTGTCCGCTTTGGCTCGTTACATATCGTCGTCACCCTCACAGTTCTTAAAACGTGTCTGTTAAGAGAAAACTTTCCACACCTTTATAAGAAATGCTTCGTTCATCTCTCCAACCAAGGTGGGATCTCATAATCCATTCCTCTTGAGAACCCAGCGTCCTTGCTGACACATCCCCATGTGATTGCCTCTGATACCATTTGTAACAGTCCAAGTCTACTGCTAGTTGATATTGTCCGCTTTGACCCATTACATATCAACGTTTATACTGAGCACAAATTAGGTAAATACAACAAATTTACTTGCCTAGTGCACAATTTATATGTCAAGTTGTTGTGGTGTAATTATCACGTTGGTCTTACACACTAAAGATCCCTAGTTTGATCCTAAGCAGCAACATAATAAGTTGTTTTTAACCTAATTTCATTAAGTTTATACTTAGAAAACAAATTAGTTAATTAAAACAAGTTTACTTGCCTAGTGCATATGGTGTAACTAAAGGTCCACAGTTTGATCCTAGTTTCATTAAGTTTATACTTAGAGAACAAATTAGGTAACTAAAACTAATTTACTTGTCTAGTGCAAGATTTATGTGTTCGGTTGTTGTGGTGTAGTGGTTATCACCTTAGTTTTATACACTAAAGGTTCCCAATTCGATCTTGGATAGTAACATAATGAGTTCTTTTTTAACCTAGTTTCGTTAAGTTTATACTGCATAGTTTATGTGTCAAGTTGCTGTGGTGGAGTGGTTATCACATTAGTCTTACACACTAAAGGTCACCGGTTCGATTCTAGGCAGCAACATATTAAGTACTTATACTTAGAGCTCATTAAAAAAAAATTACTTGTCTAGTGCACTTTAGGTTGACACCAACCATTACATATAGTCAATCGACCAAGGAAAATCAACCTAACAAAACTTCCGTATCGTATAAATTATGAAAGGAACCAATATTTGAAAAATAAACGTACACAGTAAGAAACTCTTTATCATTGGCACAATGTTCTTTTCTCCCATAGAACTCTCACTGCGTTCTTCACCTTGCTCATTGAATGAAGTAAATCTTTAGCACATGCCACTGAAGCAACAAAAACTGAAGTACCAGCGGCCATGGTTATAAACAGATATTGGTAGCAGTATTGTATCATCTAATCCACGATCTACTTTTGACGGCGAAGATGTTCCCGCATATGTGTGTGTATGTCTGCCTTCACTACCAGTCGCAAGGTTTTCGAGTCCTCCCATAGCAACCCATTCCATTCTCGTGCATAGTCGCAAGCAGCCTCGAAAACTTCCTGGAATACCAAAGCAATTCCTTCTCAGGTGATTTTTCAGGTGAATGTACAAGTAAGCTTCAAAGTTAAAAGAAGCAATATTCAAAATTCATACCCTGGAAGGGAATTCGTCGTAAAAATGTGCGGGAGTTATATCAACTCTATTAAGATCCGATTCCCAAAGCCTAATCTGTCATGGAGCAAGGAGCAACGGAAAAAATCAGGAACAGTACAAAGATTTGATAAAATTGTCAGACGATATCATATATAGACGTTTTTGGTTTCCATGCCAAGCAAGGGTTGATTTGTAGGCAAGAAACCATTGGCTTGCCGCTTGCCAAACATCAAAGAATTTAATAAAGCAACCCAAACCTGATCCGTGACATTTTCTGGGACTGATGGTATTCTCTCTGCAACACGAGGATGTGCATTCTGCTGTAGAAAAGTAACTATCTGCAAAACAATAGTCAGATATCAAGCAATTTGAGATGAGAAAACCAGCATAGAAAACTGTAGCAATGTCCTTTGAATGAATACATGTGTCGTTTGTTTTAATATTTTTTTGAACTCAAAAAGATATTCAGAGTTTACATTAAGTTTATGAGAGAATTTAGATTGATGCACACAAGAAAAATAGAAAGATTGTTTCTCGTGGATTAGGAGCCAATGCTAGTTGAAGTCCTTTGTGGCTGGCCGATAACAATGGGTTTGGCACTTGTACGGAATAATAATTAGAATTGGGGAGAATTCTCCAAGTACACCACTGCTAGCAAGAATTAGCAGTGCTACGAACGCAAGATATTGTGAACTAATGAAGCGCAAAGGAGAACTGGTCTACTGCAATCCATTGGCAACTTGAATATAATATAATGGTACGCATACTTCATAAGACTAGCAGTAACGTGTCAGGGTGAACGAGCAGAAAACTTGCCTGCTGTGCCGTAATCCCATTCTTAAAAGCATTATACAAGCTTTCTTTCGTTATTGCTCCAACTATAAGATTTGGAAGTTGATACTCAATCCTGCAGAAGAACAGTTTCGTTTTATGTACCATTCTTGAACCAAATAGAAAGTTGATAAGTGCGGTTAGATTGCTTCACTACGTGGTTCAATTCAACAGGAAAGAAAATTACTGCATTCACCACGCAGTACGTAAAATGTAGAATGTTGAACTTGAATCATATCCCTATTTAATCAACTATTACAAGTGCTACTGGTAAGAATACAATTAAAAAAACGGACCTTAAAATAATCAAATAAATTTGTTGTAAAAATTTAACACAAAGGTGAAAGAGAATTATATTTAGTTAAGAAGAGCAGCAGCTTTTCTAATTTACACAAGTATAACACTATAACTATTGAATTATTATTAACATATTATGTAACAGTATTCCAATGCTTAATTGGCCCTACTGACCTTACAGAATCTATCACTAGTTGCTTGCAACCTCAAGAAGCATGCTAATGACTAAGTTACCCCTCAGCTTGCCCCTCCTTCCTCCAAGCATATGTGAATTTCCAGAGGGTCTAGCAGGGGTGGGGAATTCAAATATATTTAGCATTCAAGAAGAAAAAGTAAGGTAAATATTAGTGTTTGAGCCATTTGTACATCTTCGAACTATTCTTATGGAACAACTAATTGACCCTATTACATTTGGTTATCAAGGTAACTCGTAGGATACTAATCTAGTGTAGTTGGCATATATAAGCTATGTCTTATTTGGTCCTTATTGACCCAATAGGTCAACTCATGGTAGTTAAAGCTAACTCAAACATTGGTTATATGATGTAACATAACATTAATTGATAACATATACCTCGAAAAAAGACGTAATATTTCACAATGTAGTTTGGAAGAAGAATAAGCATACATCCTGAAATTTGTCTCCACGACAACAAATCCCTGGATAAAGAACAGGAAGACAATTAAGAACAAAAAAAAATTATAAAGCCTCCGAACTAGGACCAAAGAAAAAAAGACAACTGAGTTATTTAATACCAAAAACAAGTTTCTGTCAAATAATAATTACAGAAAAGGTAACGAGGATAAGACATATACCTGAGGATACTCTATATGTATAACTAAAGGATAATTATGGAAAAAAAAGCTATCATACAAAACACACAAACCGATAAAAAAACTAACTGTAATAAAATGAAACTTCTGAGAAATATATCAAATTCAAATATAATTTAGAAACACTAACCTGTTTCCTCGAAGAAGAATCTGCCAAACTCATTGAAAGATTCGTGGCTAATTTAGTAGGTATGAACCAACTGTCTTTTCTACCCTGGACAAATTAACAGCGAAAAGCACAACAGAAAAAGAAAAAGAAAAAAGGTGAAGTTAAAATAAAGTAAGAACTTGAGCAAAGGTCATGTTCAATTTAAAAAGCAGCAGAGGCTAGCCACAAACCTGCTGAAGCTTAACTAGTCCCAGATCAGCAAGGTCCTTGATAGCATACCTCTGTTCTTCTGTCAGTGTATCAATATCATAAGCCTACAAAACAAACACGAAACATGTTGGTTATTAGACAGTAAATAATGAATTAATTTTATAAAAGTTAGTTATATGGATTATTAGTATTTATTATAGTTCTCAGAGGATTAGCGTGCAGCTGTTCTTGATTAAGAGATGGGAGAGAGGGATGATGAAGGTTTTGGAGTTACATTGTGGAAGTAATTTATCCCTCTTAAAATGCGTCTAAGTGGAATTGATAGAGACAATTGATTTACATCTACTAGTTCACCATAGGAAAATGAGAAGCAGCAGCCCTTGGAAGTTTGTGGTGAGGTGAGAATTAGTAGTTTCTCCTTCAAACTTGTTAACGGAACCAACAAATAGCCACCACAAAAGTACATAGGCTTTGAATATTCTTCAGAGGGTAGTTATCTGTAGAATTCAGTTGCCTAGCTTTAAAAATGAAGAGTTAGCTGACTGCTGGAATAGGAGAACTAAAAGATTGATTTCAATAGGCCACTAAATGATAGAGAAGCTACTGAGTACTTGTCTCACTCGGCTGCTAAGCATTGTCAAAAACCACAGTCCAAATTGACAACCTGCAGATTGAGATGGAATTTGGACAAACTCTAGACTTGAAATGATTACCATTTCTGCTAACAGAGATGCAACTTGTTTAAAAGGTTACCTGAAATGGAGGTGAGGAAACCCAAAGAAAATTATATTTTTCATTCTGTATCTTGCTATGAGGAGGATTAATACTCGCCAAACTTTATCGAAGGAGAACCCATATGATCCCTCTCTCGTGTATCACATGCACAGGAAATATGGAAACTCAAAACCAGATCACTTTATGTTGCTAAGACCACGATGCAGCAAGCGTTGATGAAAGAAACTCATCCCAGTGGTTCTTAACTGGGTTGATGCCTTTCCTCAACTTGTTCTTTATTCTCCATAATTAATATAGTTATTCACTCTTACGCTGGAGGAAAACAAAACCCTAAAGCCCTTTGTTTATTTTCTAAAACAAACTCTTCACGTAAGAGTGACAATCATTATATAAATGAAAAAGAATATGGATAAAGTTCCAATCAAATTCAACCTAAACATAAACAACCGAAGGTAAATTAGGATTAGTGCACCGTATAACAAACTAAATATAATCAATCTGTGTTAAGAAAAAAAAATCCTCCTGAATCAACCCAAAGTAGTTCGGCACTAAAATGATATGAAGCAAAAAGACTTAAAAGAGGAGTTCTATAATGATAAAAAAGAAGAACACAACAATAAAAGATAAAGATGAAAACAAGGAATTAAAAGATGATCAAAGAATTGATACCTCTCCTGTCACGTGAAAACTAAGCTCCAGCAGAAAAGAAATCAAATCTGCAGGATCAACATCTCGCTCCTGCACCATATTGATAAAGCATTTACAAAAAAGGAATAAGAGAAAATAAATAATAAAATTACACAAACCAATGAATCAAAAGAAAACAGTCTAAAAATTAACAATAGTTGGTTTTTACTTTGTGTAACAATAGTCCATCATTGGGATTCAAATAGAAAGTGTTCCAAATTAATGACAGAATATATATAGTTTTTCCTCAGAGGAAGGCAATAGGACATGACAATAAAAAATGGAAAATCACAAACAAACCTCGGCATTAGATATATATTCTCTGATGATATACCAAAGTTGTGCATTTGTTTCCATCAACTGAAGTTTACATACATCACAAGAATCCCTGGTGAGATAGATCAATGCGGATTTCAAGAAGTCTATGGTTCATGTGATTCATACCAAGAACTGGAAACCGCTCTCAGTTAATCGTGGAGTTTCTTTATCCCTGGATACCATACATGTCATATTATCAGGCATAATAAGTCATTGCAATATATAAGCGAGTGTACATTGAACAAGATTTTAACCTCTGACTTAAAAGGCCTTTCTGGAAAACTTTCATCACAGAAGAACTAATATTTGAGGGCTTATCCGCTTGGCCTGAGTTTATCAATTGCAGCAAGAAGCACTGAACGAACACAACAACAGATCATAAGAATATCCACGATCAAAACTTGTAAAGTAAGCAACTGAGAAAACAGGTAGCCTTTCATTGAGTCCAAGAGGATGGAATCAATACTAGCCGCAGAATAAACTAGAGAGGATGCAACCAGATACATATAATTAAAATTATTTTGATAATTGTCCAACCTCCCACTGATCCAGAGCATAAGCCTCAAGTTCTTCCAAATTTGGAAGCCTCACGGTAATATTAGAAGGCATTGGTTCTCTGGCTAGAACTTCACTGCAAGATCCCAAATTCATTGTCATTTTCTAAACCAAGAGTAAATCACTTTTAAATGTTAAAATCAAGGTGTCTAAACTCCAGGATCAGCTTCCTTTTATAGAAGATGAGTAATCATCTACTTGAACTTGGCGAATGCAAATAAGGCAGAAAGTAAAAAAGAAAATGTGCATATATTAAGAAAGATCCATGCATCATAATGTTTGTGCTGAGTAGAATGGAAATGGGACAAATCACGTATCCCTCCTTGCATATTTGGTTTAGAAATGCATTCACCGAGCCAAGTGAGAGAAAACATACCCCTGAATTAAAAGCTTTTGGAGGTTAGCTTGGAACGTTGGATTTAGCTTGTAGGTTGTTTCTCTTTTCCTATCAATAAAATGGGGGTTCACAGAAAACATTACAACAAAGGATTGGGTTGAGCACTACAAACCATGCAAAACTGCTGACAAAATTATAAACAATTTCAGTGAGATCAAAACAGAAATAATGCAAAAGCATTTACATATTGCTCCACAAGTTCAAAATTTAAATTTCTCCTTGCATGAACCTCTCAATTCTGATGATATCATGATATGAATAGGTGGGCAATCTATCAACTGATGGAAAGAAACATCAGAGAAAAAGATGAAGATAAAAAGAAAAAGAAAAAAAAAACTCCAAAAACTTGGCCTTCCTCTTGAACGCTTGAATGTCAGCTTGCTTGGATCTAATATAACTAAGGATGCATTTGAAAAGCATTGTGAAAGAATATCAAATTCTATGGAAAATGCGAGAAGAGAATAAACACCTATCCGCAGTCTCAATAAATACTCTCAATTGAATCAATCGATCAACGGCAACCTTATACTTCGAGACTCCATCTGGGAGCACCCACTCCTCCATGGACTTGGCTGTTACTGGAGCATCAATGTATAACATTTGTAAAACAAACTTCTTGGCCAGGGGTGGAAGTGACCTGATTACAAAAGATGTTTGACACTCTTATAAATGAAAAACTCAGAAACTAGGATTAACCAGCTACTTCTAAGTTAAATTCACTAGCAAATACCAAGAACTTTGCCCACAGTCCTCTAACTCAATGAACGAGAGGGAAAAATGACAAACAACTAATTAAAAAAATATGGAAATTCAGCATCAATATCAAAACTAGAACATATGAATCAAATAATAAATAAATAAACAGCTTCAATGACATCGTATAATGAACAAGTTTCCAGGATATGAAAATCATGGTCAGATGGCCAACACAATCACATACAAACTCAAGGTTTTAGTCGTTTCAGTAATTAATACGACCCGAAACAAAAAAATAAAAGCATTTAGAGTGGCAAGCAAGGACCTGAGAATGGCTTCGCAGATGAAGGCATTCCCATAGAGTTGATCGAGCTTCATGGCGGGCAAGGAGGCCACCATGTCCATAAAATTCTTCGCTATGATCTTTACTTGAGGCATTCTGGATTGAGCTTTCCTTCTTTCCGTAGCTAGTCCTTTAGGGTTCTGCAAAACTTCCAGCAAGCAAAGGAGAATCCCTCGAGTGTCGGATACACAGAATCAGTAATTATAAAGAATTGCAGCTTCTAGCTCGGGAGTGAGACCGCAGTGAGAATTTATAGCCAATGGTGAAGTCTTGGATCTTCTGAAATCAATCAATCAATCAAATAATTAACAGCTAATCAACCTTCGTAGTTTGACGATTGACTCTCTGCCTGCTTCCCATATCGTCCATTCCGAAGACCGAAGACGGAGAACGACACGTCGTCTCCATCTTAAATATAAAATGTTTAATTTTATTATGCTATCATATATATTTATTTATTTGTTAATATATTTAAAAATAATACCTTTTATATATGTTAGCTTTAATAAGCCAAAGTGCACTTAGCCGGCTGCTTTAAGCCGCCACTAATACGCCAAAGTACACGTGGCACTTTATGAATTGAGAGAATGACGTCATATTGTACGGTAATTTGTGTTTCTAGTTTTGGAAAAATAGTCCTAATATTGTAAAATAATTTTGGAGCAATTTTGGAGGCCTAATCTAAAAGATTCCTCTTCAAGAAAATAATAATTAAAAGAATAAGAGAGAAACTTCAACATCGTCTTCTAGGTTTTTCTGGATTGAATTTAAGACTCGAGTTTCGATCAGTTCTCTCTCTGTGTTTTGCCGGTTAGGAAGAGCAATGAGTGGTTCCGTGAAGGACGTGCAATCGAAGGCGGAGCTTGACGGCCTTCTCCGGAGTGATGCTCTGGTTATCCTACATTTCTGGGCTTCATGGTGTGAAGCTTCCAAGCACATGGACCAGGTCTTTTCACATCTTGCTACCGATTTTCCTCACGCTCATTTCGTAAGGGTGGGTCTCTACCTCTCTTTAGTAGTTGTTTTCTCTGATTTTTGCCTGTGAGTTTTTATTACTTCGATTGTTTATCCTCTTAGTTGTTCATGGAGATTATAGGTTGAAGCTGAAGAGCAACCCGAATTATCGGAGGCTTACTCGGTTTCTGCCGTGCCCTACTTTGTTTTCATCAAGGTCGGTTGAAATTCTTTGTTACGTTTTTTCTTTGTATGGGAATTCTTTTGCGTTCATTTGGGAAATGATTGTGCCCAAAGTTTATTTGAATTATTTATAATTTCCAAGTTGGTTTCGTAGATTATAGAATCCTATTACATTTCCGACTTGACAAGTGTAGTTTCCAATCGGATACTCGAACCAGTAATACACTGGAGAGATGGTAATGCATTTACGTCTGATCTTTGAACTCGACAGCGCAATTTTCCTGGTTCCTTTCGATGATATTGAAATTGTATTACGGGGTTGACGACTTGTAAAGGAATAGGTTCCAACCTTAAGTGAGACCAATTGTATTCACTGAAGGGATGGTAATTGATTTACGTTTTGGGTATTGATCTTTGAACTCGGTATTGTACCTCTCTTGGTTCACTTCGTTGATTTCTTTTAAAGCAAGAAATTAACTTTAAATTTACTGGAAATGCTGTATTTCTTCATGAATATCAGCGGAAAGAGAAGTAAAGCAAGAACAGTTGAGGACTGAGGATATGTGGTAGTAATAGACTTTCAAGTAGTCGATCAGTAATTCTTACATGGTGACTCTTTGTGCTTTCAGAACTTATTGAAGTTCTTTTTACTTTTCCTTTTCCTAGCTTGTCTTTTCTTTGCAGCGCCTTTGAATGCAATGCTGTAAGTGAAGGTCAAGGATACTATTCTATGTTTTCATATTAAGCACCAAGCAAGTTAGAGATACTTGGGATGTGTGGGTTTGATGTCTATCATGGACAACTAGGGTAATTGTATTATAATTAATTTCATGTTTCAGGATGGCAAGACTGTTGATACCTTAGAGGGGGCCGATCCATCTAGCTTGGCTAATAAAGTTGCTAAAGCTTCTGGTGCAATTAATGCTGGAGAACCTGCAGCCCCAGCTAGCCTTGGGATGGCTGCAGGAGCAACTATCATTGAAACAGTGAGAGAGTTGGCAAGAGACAATGGCTCTGCTACTCAAATCAAGGTGCATCCTGGACTGAGCGGTGCTTTGCAGAAGAAAATTCAGCAGCTTATTGACTCTAATCCAATCATGTTATTCATGAAAGGAAGCCCTGAAGAACCAAAATGTGGGTTTAGTAGGAAAGTAGTTGACATTTTGAAGGAAGAAAATGTGAAATTTGGAAGTTTTGATATCTTATCAGACAATGAAATTCGTGAGGGATTGAAGAAGTTCTCTAACTGGCCAACATTTCCGCAACTCTATTGCAAAGGGGAGCTACTAGGTGGGTCTGACATAGCCATTGCAATGCATGAGAGTGGTGAGTTAAAGGAAGTCTTCAGGGATCATGGCATTGAGAGCATAGTTTCCAACGAGGTGAAGACTGCCAAACCTGATAACCCAGATGGTATCTCAGAAAACTCTGGCTTGAATGCAGCTCTAGCCTCCCGTCTTAAAATGCTAGTTAATTCAAGTCCTGTTATGCTGTTTATGAAAGGAAAACCTGATGAACCCAAGTGCGGTTTTAGTCACAAGGTCGTAGAAATCCTTCGTGAAGAAAATGTGAACTTTGAGAGTTTTGATATCCTTTCTGATGGTGAAGTCCGCCAGGGGCTCAAAGATTATTCAAAGTGGTCTAGTTACCCCCAACTCTATATCAAGGGTGAACTGATTGGTGGATCCGATATTGTTTTGCAGATGCATAGAAGTGGAGAACTTAGGAAAAGTCTAGAAAATAAAGGAATCATTAAGAAAGACACTATTGAAGATCGTTTGAAAAAATTGACCTGTTCTTCCCCAGTTATGCTCTTTATGAAGGGTACACCGGATGCTCCAAAATGTGGTTTCAGCTCCAAAGTTGTTAATGCCCTCGAGGAAGAAGGGATTGATTTTGGGTCATTTGATATCTTAACTGACGAGGAAGTGAGGCAGGGATTAAAAGCTTACTCCAATTGGCCGACCTTTCCCCAGCTTTATTACAAGGGCGAACTTATAGGAGGCTGTGATATTGTGCTGGAACTAAAAAATAATGGAGAACTGAAATCTACTCTATCCGAATAGTCTCGACATGAGCTGCTTGGGGCGTGTCTGCATCCATTCAACTGTTTCGCCTTACATCAATCTATTGACATTATACATCTTCTAAAGCTTGCTTTTTTAGTTTTGGTTGATTTCTGACCCGTCAATGTGGGTCTGTTCTACTGCATATAAAAGCAAGGGTTTACCCTAATGACCGATGAGTTTACGATATATCGTGTGTTGTTTCCCGTTACCGGTAACTATGTTCATTTTTCTAGTTTCCTAGTTGGGTTTTCAATGACGAGAAACCTTGAACTCATTATAAAAGTTGGGATTATATTTCTTGGCCTGAAACATCTCGACTTCTCATATTATCTGCAAATGAGTGTCACTGATAGGATTTGGAGGACAGGTTGAGATCCATAACTTGTGCTTGGGGAAAGGGTTCGTTTGATCAAAAGAGCGAAGGTGAGAGAGGGTAGGCCAATGATTCTTCCTCGTTAAAGGAAAGATCAAGGGGTAGGTGCTACGGAGAAAGAACTGGCGCTCGCCAGTTCTCTTTTCCCTTTTCAAAGTCAAAATCTCTTACTTTGTAGGCAGGGTTTTTGGACTTTTAGGATTAGTAGGCCAATGCAAATTGCAAACCAAATTCTCTAGGAAATCCTCTGCCAGCTTCTGGTTTCTTCAAAATTAATCATGTTCATCTATTCCAATTTCCATTTATTCAAATGCATTACTATCTTTCTGAAACTTTCACAACCAACCCATCTTTCTAATTATCAAAACTCCTTAGGCTATTTTTCAATGCGTCGACCTACACAGTCGAGTAATCTAATATGAAGTGCTTTGAATTGAGCTATTTGAGCCTGCAATTCCAGCTTCTGTCTTCTTAGGTTCTTGTTCTCCTCCATTAGTAACAGATGGTCTCCATTCTCCTGATCAACAGCCATTGTTGCAGCTCCTTCATGAGAAGATCTTAGATAGGCGGGAAACACACTCGGCTCACATTTCTTACGTACAATCTCCACCAGCATGCGCCTGTTTCCCCTCTGAAATTTCTCGTGCTTGAACTCCCACCTCTTTGGCGACGTCTTCTTGAACCCCTGACATCAATATTACAAGAATTAGATCGAAACCCGATCCAATAAATGATGTCAAGAATATGTAATCAACTCAATTCTTTAAATCTGTACGCAAGTTATCAGGAAATGGCCAATTGGATCCACTGTACAGTGAACATCTTTTCCTGGAGATGTTTGTGAGAAGAACAAATGGAGGGGGCATTCTCAAAAAGAGAGAAAGAGAGAGAGGAATACATACATAAGTATTAAGCTGGCGAATGAAGCTAGAGAAGTTATTATGCTTAAAGTATTTAGGCAATAAAACCTCAGAGAAATCAGCAGGAGACCAAACTATGAACCCACTTCCGTCTGCATTCCAGGACACAATCCTGTTGCCGCCGCCATTTTCTTCATCTTCTTCATCTTCTTCATCTTCTTCATCAGCTGCTTTAAAATGGAAGCTTCCAGCTTCTTGTAACAGATCATAAGTCTTTGATAGAAAAGGAGCAGGGTTTCTGATTCTTGAAGACTGCATAATTAAGCTCATCCCAATTTTCAGAGCCAAAGATTGTTCAAAGTTGAACAGGTTCTGTACTTATAGCGATGCACCTGCAGCCATTTGCTAGGAAGCTGCCAGGTTCTATAAAGGGTGGCTGTTGCCTTTGGTCTTTATTTCCTTTTTCCAAATCTGCCTTTTTCTTCAAGGGTGTTTGGTGAAAGCTGGACCCATTGAAGCAAATCTATATATAAAATGTTAACAAAATAGTTCCAAAATCAAACCTTCTTGCTTCTTCTAGTAATACCAAAGTACATGATATGATATATCTAGACATTATAATGGACTCTACACATTGATCGATTACGTTAACAAGTGTGAAACCAAAGTGAATATGTTCTTACTCATAAATCCTATGGTTCAAGTGCTTAAAAGAGGTAGAAGATCCTATTAAGACGATATCTATTGAGCCAAGGTAAGAAACCTCGACTGATTGAACGTATAGTACTAGTTAGCATTCATCGATTCCTATATATATTTAGTATTAGAGAGGGTTGAGCATTTGACCTAGTTCAAATTGATACCTCAACAATTCTTTTCTTTAGTAATAAGTTATATAGAAATATTTTTTTATTCTATTTTTTTAGATGATGTGAATCTTACGTAGGAAAATGTAACAAGAAAATGAAATTAATATAAATTTATTTATTTATTATATGTGGATTGGAGTGGGGGCGGTGGGAGAGAATGATAGTATTACATGTATAAAAGCATATCGCCAACTACCCACTTGATGGTGGGGGAAAAGGGGAAGAGGATTTTAGGGATGTAATGGACGGCCATGATTCTCCTCTACATATTGATCAGATGAAAGGAAGGGTTAGGATGGTGCATTATGCATATTCTAGTAAAAACGTTCAATAATGATGGCTATGGGGATGAACCACATAATTTGGTGAATGTCGAGTGTAAAGCCTGAGACTCGTTGTGAAACGAAACGTTGTGAAAATAAAAGGGAGGTTATGGGGGTCCTTTAGTCCCCTGCACCATAATAAAAGAAAGAGTTGCTGATGGGTGGGTTGAATTTTGATACTAAGCGAGAGTATAATTTTGTGCGTTGTGTAGCATTTGTGTGGTCTTCGTTCTCTATGCATAGGGAATAACTTAATTTCCTTAGTTTTAATGTTGTATCAAACGTTAGGTTGCTGTGGTGTAGTGGTTATCACGTTAGTCTTACACACTAAAGGTCCCCAGTTCGATCCTGGGCAGCAACACATTTGGTCTTTTATTTTCCAATTTTAAGTTGCTGTGGTGTTAGTCTTACACACTAAAGGTCCCCCGTTCGATCCTGGGCAGCAACACATTTGGTCTTTTATTTTCCAATTTTTTATTTTTTTTATAGCATCACTTGAGACATCAAGTTGCTGTGGTGTAGTGGTTATCACGTTAGTCTTACACACTAAAGGTCCCCAGTTCGATCCTGGGCAGCAACACTTCTGCTTTTTTTTTTTTTTTTTTTTTCTGGAATTTGTTTAATTTCCCTCTTATCATGGGCGAACAACTATTCACATTTTCACATTCTTTTTAGCGGGTTGATTATTCATGCATTTCATCTACCGTAGAGGTTGATCATTTCCAAAGAAAACAGTAATTAAAAGTCATCAAGAACCCTCGGAAAATGCAAGAAGTTTTCTGGGTGCAAAAAGCCTATACAAAGAATACAAAGACGACAATGCACTTTATTTGTGTCTTTCTTGTCTTGAAAATGGGGATGTTTCCAGGAATGGAACATCATTAGAAGACAAGAACGCATAGAATTACACAGCAGAAGAGGAAAATGGAGATTCTGTTCAATGACTTGGCTACCTGCATTTCCTGTCTTCTCAACCCATCCCTTCTGCTCCCCGTTCCCAAGTAAGAGTTTAAGTTGTCTGAGTTCCCAAAGACCCTCGCATACACGAAATTGCCAATCATTCCTGCCACCCGATGGTCAAAACCACTGAATGATGTTCTCCCAAGGTTTAGCAAAGAGGCTGCTGAATCTTCTTCATAATTCCCAAAAAGAACGGGGTCGTGGTTCGGTCGCTGGTAAGGATTTCGATATGGAAGTTGCTGCTGGTGTGTGCTGGGAGTAGCAAGCATCTGGTTACCACAAGCTGAAGGTCTAGGAGGTATATCAATGTCACGATGCATTGCTTTAGCTTCAGGCTCGACTTGCTCGGCCGTTCGGCCACGACCGTAGAGAGGAACCATTGTGGTGTGGGAAATATCAGCCTTGCAAACCGGGCACTGTGGGTGCTCGTCAATGGCAAGAGAGGCACTCTGGACGTGAAGCCATTTGTAGATGCAAGGCCAGCAGTATAAGTGGCCGCAGAGAGTTACCACTGGCTCATGGGCAAAGTCAAAGCAGATGTTACAATCAAAGCAACCGTTGTAGTGTTTCCATCCCTGCACAAAGTACTGCTCATAGGCCATGAATTGATCAAGCAACTCCAGTTATTTCCTGGAAAAGCACACAAAAACAAATCAGACATCAAATTTCTCGTCTGGAATTAGGCTGTAACAGCCCAATCTCATTGCTAGTAGATATTGTTCGCTTTGTTTCGTTATGTATCATCGTCAGCCTCACGATTTTAAAACATATGTGGGATCTCACAATCCACTTCCTTAGAGACCAGCGTCCTCGCTGGCACACTACCTGATGTCTGGCTCTGATTTCATTTGTAACAGCCAAAGCCCACGCTAGCAGATATTATTTGCTTTGACCCATTACATATCGTTGTCCGCCTTATGATTTTAAAATACTAGGAAGAGGTTTCTACACCCTTATAAGGAATGTTTTGTTCCCATCAAACGTGGGATCTCAGATGGTAAACATTAACTATAAGCAGAATTTGAAGCTAAGTTTAAGGTTAGAGGGAAGAAAGTTGAAAACAATAGAACATTTACAGAACACCAAAACAGAAGGTTAGTGAATCAGTTAAAACACCTAAAACCCAACTGGAAGCCACCAACCATCTGACCGACTTTACTTCAAAGAGTTCGATCATGCCCAATTAACTCATCCTAGTTTAATTACTCAATGGGAACCCCAAAATGAAACAGACTAATAACAGGTTACGGACAAACCAAACCAACCAGAACTGGAAAAAATTCTAAAAAACTCAAAGCCCAGTAGAATCAATCAGCCAAAAGGTGAACTCAAATTGATTTACTGATGTGTTTAGATACGAAGCTTTGTAGAACTTCATCAGCTATTGTAATGAATTAGCAATTAAAGTAGTCAAATAGAGACCTGTTAGAGCAAACCACGAGCATAATACAAGAAGGGCCAACATACCCAGATTTATTCATATCCCAAAACCAATAAATACAGAAATAGAGGACCTGAACGTGAAGTGATAATCTAACTAGTTCGCCCGCCAAGAAGAAAAATGTAATCCTGACACACGGTCCTCCTCAGTGTGCTTTGATTAACCTATCACGCTACCGTTCAATTCGACCTACAGCGCAAATTAATGATATGCAAGCAGAAACCTATTGATTTATCAACTCCAGAATCGAGACACCACTTTCCTTTCTCACTTGTCCGGAATGAAAGAAACTAAAAGGAAAAAGGATCAATTAACAAATGGAAAGAATCGTCAAAACTTCGACCTCCACGGACAAATTCACAGCGAAACGAAGAAAACCGTAGTTGCGAAGAAAAAAAAAACATGTAGAAGTAATCATGAAAGTTCAAATTCAGTGGTTCACCTGAGAGGGAGGGAGAATCGGCAGTTTGCTTGCAGCGCCTTCCTCGTAAAGAGGCAAAGTTAATGCAAAAGTGAAAAAGTTGGAGATGGAAAAGAAAACCGAGAAGGGAGAGAGAGTTGATAATGATCTAGCGGGGAACTTAAATGGGGTTTTATGGACCAACCTCCATTTTCTTCCCTAAATTATAAAAAATAATTTCCTTCTCTCTTTCTATCATTTTCATCTCTCCCCATATTTATTTTAGATATTGTATTTACAACATTATTCATTATTTCCTTTTTCTTTTATCTTATTTTTTAAAAATTATAATTTCACCATAGCATTTGAGATATCTAAATTATAATTGCATCAATTTTTTTTTTTTTTTAGATAGAGATATAAGCTCTATGTCGAGAAAGTATTGATTATTAAAATAATTCGCCTTTGCATTACTTTTCTCTACTTCATTGTTGTATATATATTTAAATTTTTTAATTTATATAAAAATGTTTTATTTTTATCTTTTTAGAATAAAAAACTATGTTCATGAAATAAACATAGTGAATAATTTGAGATATTAAAAAATAATTTGCTACGTTAATTTATTAAATATTAATTTGAAGATAGCAAGGAGGATGGTTTCTGGGTTGGCATAATTTGTTGGCTTCTCTTATTTTAAAATACGTATCCGTCGATTGATGTTCTAGAAGCATGATTTCATATTACCTCCGAACCTACCGATGAAAAATAATAATTAAATTTCCACTGAGACAATAACCAATTGACAGCATAAAAAACAAATTCCATAATAAATAACAAATTGTTATTAAATTTATCAAAAAAAATTCTTTTTTATGGGTTTGTTTTCAATTATACCTTAAAACTTCCAAAAAAAAATATATATATATATTCCCTTCTGTTTCAGAATAACATTCAAGATGGTGACTTAATATTATTGATTATATTGGATCAAATGTGATGGTTGGGGAGGTGGGTCACACTAATCTCGGACACTGTCTGTTCCACTGGCGAAGGGGTGCATAAAAAACAAAGGGAAAATACCTGAGGTTCCGTAGCAATCTGCAAACGGCGCATGAAAAGAAGACCCTCCTCCGTTGCAGAAAAGTTGGAAATGAGGATGTTAAAATCCAAAAATATTCTTTGCCTGATGCAGAATAGATTTCAGCTACATAAAAGTCAATAAACTCAATATATCTCGATAATCTACCCTACTATATTATCCGGAGGAGATACTGAAACAAATATAAAAGTGAATTCCAGGTTTTCTATGGACAGCAGTGGATTGGTCTCACCCTACACATGACCCAACAAATTGCTCTCTATAATCAAAGTAAAAGCAGTTGATTGCACATACCCTTGACCTTCTTCATCTTGGATAAAAAGACAGCGCCATCGACCGGCTCCAAAGGTGGTGGTTGATTCATACGAATCCACCAATCCATAGATTACTGAGGCCTTGAGGAGGCCGCGGCATACCTCACAAAACTAAGCTACAATCATTTCCAATTTCTAAGGGGACGCGCCCTCAATGCATCCAGACTCCAACAGTTTGCTTTCTGGTATTTTACACCATACTAATATAATATAGCCCGGAGATCGTCCAATATGCGAGAGTTGATACATAAGCTGAAGAAAGAAATCAGGATCCTTTCTTCTTTTGGTCTTTCAATGGTTTAACCTCCTTTGTGAACATCCGTGGCGCTATTGCCATAGCCATAAGCTCTTGGAAGAGAAGCTTACAGGCATAAGGGATATAAACCTGCATGCACCCACATAAAGTAAATAATAAAATAACAGTGTGAGCATGTAAAAAAGTAAATGCAACCCGTAACGTATTTATATGTGCATAAAGACATTAAGACGTTGGTCTAGATATCACCTGAACGATGTCCGTTTTGTTTTTACATCCCCTACATTCGAAGGAACTCTTCTTGAGATTTGCAATGGCTATCAATCCGCAGCACTCACAGACATGGATCCTATATGCATCACTTTGATCGAACAACCTCTCCTTGAGAAAATGAGCAGCACCATGGGCAATCATGCAGTCACGCTCCATCTCCCCAAATCGAAGACCACCATCACGTGACCGACCCTCAGCAGGTTGTCTCGTAAGGATCTGCACAGGACCCCTTCCACGTGAATGTATTTTGTCATCAACCATATGCTTCAGCCTTTGGTAGTAGGTCGGACCAAGGAATATCATTGCTGAGAGCCGCCGGCCTGTATGGCCATTATACATGGTTTCAAATCCACGCATCTGATAACCACACTTATGCAGAGCCTTACTGATGTTATCCACCTGATAGAACAAACGACATTCATAAATTAGCTCTTTGAAAGCAAACTCAAGACAGTCAACATTATACAGAAAGATGTGCCCTAAAACTGGCCTGGAGAAGATGTGGAAAAAGCTTACTGGAATAGTTTAGAAAGAAATGTAGTTAAACAAAAATCATTCCATCACCAAAAAACATCATAAAAATTGCAATTCTCGAGGACTCAAACACAACTTACAGTGACATCAGTAAATGGGGTAGCATCTCCTTCTTTTCCCATGTGGGCTGCCACCTTCCCCATGATACACTCAATAAGCTGACCAATTGTCATACGAGAAGGAATAGCATGTGGATTCACGATAATATCGGGGGTGATTCCTTCCACAGTCCAAGGCATGTCTTCTTGTGTGTAAGTCATTCCCACTGTCCCTTTTTGTCCATGTCGACTACTGAACTTATCCCCAATCTGGGGTATTCGAACAGATCTCACCCTTACTTTTACGAACCTCAATCCATCAGCATTTGTAGTCAGTAGAACCTGCAAAAGACGTAAATAATTATGCATGCAGTGTAGAAGATTAATTGTAAGTTACATAATGTTAAGGAAAGAACCATGACAACAGTTCAAAATGAACGATGTAGTCTTTTTAAACAAAACTTACTTGATCTACAATCCCATTTTCACTATGACGTAAACTAATGCTATGATCACGTCTTGAGTAACGTGCAGCTTGTCCCTGAGCTTCTTCCTGAGAAATAGGAGTAGTCTTTCCAATAATAACGTCCTCACCTGATACTCGAGTACCCTGAAGCACAACAGTGCCACAATCAAATTCAATCAAGTAAGAGACAAAATGCACTACAACCGAATTCAATAGTGTGAAAGCAACTGTTTTGATCACACTAAAAAAAGCGAAGAAAATAGTCAAAAGAAAATGCATGAGTTTTATACATACAGGTGGTGCAAGACCATCGTCATCTAATTTATCATAGGAGCCATGCCTCATACCCTGCAAAAGAAGATACTCATGTTTAGCTTAAATTTTGAAATGGTTAAAATCATTTTTTGTTCAAATAACCCCAATACAGGTCTTTAATTTAAAATCCGATTTTACACTTCAAAATAAAAATTTCATACAATTAATAAAACTGATTTTGAAACATTAAATGCATGTTTCAAAATGATTTTGACAACAGTGATTTTATATATTATAAAAACAGTCTCAAACATGCTCTAAGTTCTCACCATAGTATTAGTCCTGTCAGGCCGTCCAAAATCTTCTTTTACAAGAGTTCCCATCTTTTTCTCCTCATCCCTGAAGATGGACGGTGTACAAGCATATTCATTAAGAAAATACCGAAATAGATGCATGCATACAAAATTAAGGAACTGGGAGGGATAAAATTACCTGTAAGACCGGAAGAAAAGTGACCTAAAAAATCCACGGTCAATAGAGGATTGATTCATGATCACAGAATCTTCCTGGTTATAACCAGAGTAGCAAGCGATGGCAACAATGGCATTCTAAGACAACAGAAACAAAAGAGAATGAGAAGATATGCATTAGCAAACCAAGAGTAAATTTTCTAAAAGAATCATATTTCAAACATACAATGCCAGCTGGAAGCTGCCTGAAATGGAGATGCTCCATAGCTCGTGTAGTAACAAGAGGCTTTTGTGGATAATACAAAACATAGGCCAAAGTATCCTAAATAAAAATCCAGAAAATTATTTGGTTAAATTGACAATGGGGAAGAACCTTGAATGATGAATTTACTTGAACAGGAAATAGAGTATACCATTCGGAATTGGTAGTTGGTGACATAGATTCCCATAGCTTGCTTACCCATAGCAGATTGATACGTGTTACGTGGGGACTAAATATACCACACATGGATCAGTGAGAGAGAAAGATCAACATGAAACTACATTGTAGTGTCAAAACTGACAAACCTGGTTATGGTCGGGAAATGGAATAATTGAAGCACAAACGCCCAAAATCAATGATGGATGGATTTCACAATGAGTATAGGTGTCAGAATAAGCCTCAACCGGGTTGACCCTTGCTTGTATAAGATCCTGATTTATTTTCAAAAGATCTTTTAAGTTCTTTTTTCTTTTTTTCTTTTTTTTTTTTGGTAAATTATCATCAGTCTAGCAAATAGATTTATTGTTCACTCACACTAATTGTCATGGAAATCATGGTGGTTTCCTCTTCCTCCGTGTCTATGTATTCAATGAATCCCTTTGCTACAAGATCATGCCAACCACCGTCTTCAGGGGATTCCTGTCATCAGAAATCATAAACGTATTAAAAGCAATAAGAATAAAGAAAGATATTAAAAGTTTATCACTCACTCTTTGCTGAAGGGCATGGATATCCTTCTTCTTTATGAGAAGCCTTTGTTTCTCAACAATGAATAATGGACGACTGCAACGGCCATAATCAGTATATATCCGAAGTTCTTTCAAGCGGACATCTCTAACTACTCCAACTTCAGTATTTACATCAACCTAGGCCCAAAAATTGGCTGTGATTAAAATCCATAATAAGTTACGAAATAGAACATAAACACCCCTACATGTTCAACAGTCCGTAGAAACTCAAATGTTAAAACATCTTCAGTTTACAAGAAATGTTTTATGATACAATATCTACACAAGGAAAAAAAAAAAGAATATTTACTCGTCGTCTCAGCCGCCTTAAAGTCTTCACCAACATTTCAGGATCCCGATGGATCCCAACCCAACAACCATTGACAAAAATTTTTGTCGCTTGAGGAATGACAGCAGGAGAAATTTCCTACAAACAACAGAATACATTAGATGATAAAGGGGAGTAAAAATGACAAAAACATCATCATCATGAATTGGTGAAGTTAAAATTAGGCACCTCAAAATTTTCTGTGCCCCATTCTTCCAAAAATTCCAAAATAGGATATGCCGCAGATCCAACTGTTATATAAACCATCAATGCAAGATTCTTTACCAGTCCACAAGCCTGATGAAAATTCAGATTGCACCCATAAGTGATCAAGTCAATTACCAAAAATAGCTCATACCGAGAAATCTGTTAGCATTTATACTCACTTGTCCTTCAGGTGTTTCAGCAGGACACATCATTCCCCATTGTGAATTATGCAACTGCCGAGGCTTGGCCAGTTTACCTGGTATATGACATTAAATTCTGACAAAAGTCAACAACTGTGTACTGCTAGAAGCAAAATGTAGGAGGAAGAAGGCAGCCGGTCTTCATGATTCCATCCACCAAAATAAATAAAACAGAAGTAACAACATATGTTTTCACCTTCTCGTCCAATGGGTGAATTCAGCCTTCGTAAGTGAGACAAGGTAGAAGCATATGTCAAACGATTTAACACCTGGAATAATATGCAACACTATTACCTCTAAACGAAGAAATCAACAACTCACATTTGAAATAACATGAAACATAATCTGTAGACATTTAATGAAAATGAAAGTATCAATAGTCAAAATTGAAAAAAGAACTGGTTTGTCTAATGAAATTTTATCCCCCACCTGTGATACTCCAGCTCTTGTACCAGCTGCATTTGCCTGCCCCCAGTTTCCAGTGGCTAGCGAATATTTCAGGCCACTAGTAATAGTTTTTGCTTTGATGGCAAATTGCAAATTAACATCCTTTCCATTATCAACACACTGCACCATGTTCAAAACACACATGCAATTGAAAAATTTATAAAGAAAGCACAGCTACATGAAAAGGAAAAGGAAGAGGAAAAAGAAAAACTCCAATAACACAACCTTTTGTACGTAACCTCTCACATCTCTTGTTAACTTTCTAAAGAGCTGCATTCAAACAAATAAAAGATGATGAGAAAACCTCAAGATGATAACAGTACAACATCTGCAACTAAAAAATGAACTTCTCAAATAAAAAAAATAAAAATAAAAAGCAAACCATTCTAAACAAGCCTCCAAGTAAAGGACCAGCAAGGTCCAGTCTTTTGTTCCCATAATGATCCCTATCATCTTCTGCTCTCCGGCCAAGAGCACATAAGAGTAGCCGGTGAATTATATACCTGCCACATGTAATGTCAAGAGAGATAACTTAATTACTCATAGCCAAAATAGTTCGGCAGCAATGATGATGCCTTGGACAAGGATGATAGTACAAACAGTAATATTAGAAATGGAAAGGAAAATAAAATAAAATAAAAATAAATAAGTGCCATACCCAAAATAGTATGCCTTCTTAGTCTCACAAAATTCACCTACGCCCACATGAGGAAGCATTTCTTTTTGAAGGATCTCTTTGGCATACCTGAGATATCAACATAACAAACATGTTGAAATATGCTAAAAAAAGTTTCGTACAGAATATGATGGGGCAGGCCTAAATTTATTGAGATAACGCATACTTAATCCTCTTTTCCTTAGTCACACCAACTGTTGATCCTCTCTTCCCGATGTAGTCAAGTGCAACCTACAGTTAAGGAAAACCATATCAACCAACCATGACAGTTACAACTTACTGGACAAATAAAAATTGTGAAACATATAGTTCAAGCATGCGTGTGTCTATGTGAGCATGAGAGAGAGAGACAATAGGATGGTAGACTCGTAGCATCAAAGAAATGGGAGACCTGCTGATTTTGGATAACAAAAGCCTCTTCCAGGGAAGGCCGAAGCAACTCCATCATTTGAGTATCAGAGAAGTCATAACATATATGCTCTAGAATATCTTTGTCAGCAACAAATCCTAGAGCACGAAACACAATAATAATAGGAATCTCAGTTCGAATGTAAGGCAGAGTGGCACGTATGTATTGTCCTGAAGAGCCCTGAAATAACATTGATGAATTGCAAAAAAATATATATAGGTTAGAACAGTATTTACTTCAACATGGAGGAATAACTTCTAAATCTTCAGATATGAAGAGAAATGCATTACCCCCTTGGCACTAGTTTGAGAAAGCATCCGTACGAACATGGTACTAGGTGGTCTATTTTGCGACTCAGCCATAGACCGGACTTCTGCCACAAAGGCATACTTGTTAGGCTGTCTTTTTTTGAAAACATACACATGATTTGTGCTCATCTTCTCTTGTGCAATAAGAACTTTCTCACTCCCATTGATGATAAAATATCCTCCTTGGTCATATGGACACTCCCCGAGCTCAGTCAGATCCTTCTCAGAATTCTGATACAACGTGCAATAACTCGACCGGAGCATGATGGGAACCTAGAGACAAAACAGGATGAGACTTGTATAAAAATTAATTTTGATACATCTTTTTTCCATTCAGTGTTGGAAACAAACCTTCCCAATAAAAACTTTTGTAAAATCTTGGGTTTCAGTTACTTCTTCACCATCATGACCTTTCTTTATGACTCTTTTTGAGACATCCACATATAAAGGCGCCGAGTACGTTAGATTCCTCAATCGTGCAGCCTTAGGAAATAATGTTGCAGTCTCTCCATCAGATTCGGTCATCATAGGCTTACTCAAGTATATCTGACCAAAGCTGATCTTGTATATTGTCTACACATAATACACAACCATATTAGAGCCACTGCAAATGACGCCTAGAAGAGCATGATTTTTACATTCATCAAGAATAGGAATGGACATGGTGCATTCAATCAATATCAACATGATTGAGGGGAAACAGACACATGGATTTTATGGTTCCATAATCGATATGGAACAGCAGTGCAGTATAACAAAAATGCATTAGCAAACCACATACAAAATTCATTAACTATTTGGAGCCCTTTTTTGTTCTCCATTCTAGTTAGCAAAAATGGAGGTCCGAACTTCATTTATTTGCTACCCCATCCAAATATTTTAACAGTAAACCATCTGTCAAAATCAATTATCAAATTTTTTAGAAGCACCAAATCTTGATGAATCACGCATTCAACAGGTTACACACCCATATTCCAAAAAAATACCTTCATTGAGATTGATTATCAATCTAAAAAAGGAAAATCTAATCTGGATGAGAAGGAGGAAAATGAATTTGACAGTGATTACACTCTTGAATAAAAGAGCAGAAAGTGGTAATAAAATCATTCTCAAATTGAACTATCAGTTAAAACCATCCAAAACCTAAAGATAACTCAGCAAAGAAAATTTAAATGACTTGAGTGCAGTTCTTATAAATAAATAAATAAAGAGTGGCTTGATATCAGTTCAAATATTACGTTTAAAGGCATTTACATGTTTACAACAAGAAAAAACAGCTTTTTTATGTACAAGCTCATTTTGCAGACTAAGTTTTAAAAGTAGTTTACAAAACAAATAATAGCAAAAACAGAGACATAACTTCTGGCTTTCATATAGATACTATTAGAGATTTCCCAAATAATTGTTCATTTATAACTATAAATTTTTATAACTTGATTTCAACGTGTTAAAGGAAATACATAAAAGTGCAAATATAAATGAATATCCTTTCCCCAAATCATTTTAAAAATTAGAAACGACCTAAAATGGTATTTATATATTAGTTTGCTTATCATTTTTCTGAAATGCAACCAAACAACCTTACAACTTTTTCAAATGTCTAGTGCTCAAACACTTCAACTGGACGAGATGGATAAAAAAAATTGAAACGATACTTTCAGCCCCTATGTTTTACTTAAGTTTCAATATCATTATCCACAAGTAAAAAAGAGTCCAACGTGACCATTTATTTGCAACTGTGGCAAATAAACTCTATGATGTGATATTTAGGGTTTAACAATTTGTGTTGGTTGGAAATAGTTAGAGCGTCCAATAAAGATGGAGGCTAAAAGCGGACTAAATTGAAACAGACGTTTAAGCATGGACTGAGAATGTAATTCAACCTAAGAAATAGAAAGAACTACAGCATTAGAAGAAACATTGATCAACATTGCACTATAGAATTTAACTCGGCACCACTGAAACTTCAATCCTCCCCTATCACTAACAAATTCTCCGAGTATAACAAGCCATTTGACCTTGTCAAGTGAAGTTCATCCAGGAAGTATATACAATATCATAACTCATAAAGTCATGAAACGGAGGCAACTAGAAAGAGAGAACGCGCGGAAAGCCCTCCCTAAAAAAAGTTATCAGAAAAGCGCACCTCAGCAACATCAGACTGGTGCCCGGGATTGTGCTGCGACTCGGGACGAATCTCAATGTCGGCAGACTCGTCCACGATTTCTTGCATAGTATTCTGAATAAACTCATCGAAGGAATCGAGCTGCTGCCGGACCAACCCCTTCTCTTCAAAATAGGCTGAAATTACTGCCCAAGCATCTTCCTGCGTGATCTCTTCTTCATCGTCATGCATAGTCTGGTCAATATCGTCGTCGTCGTCATTCATATTCCGATCATACTCTTCGTACTCGTCCATTCTTGCAAGGTTGCCCGACGAAATACGGTTTAAGAGAGGAGAACCCCGCGCGAGCTCGAATGACCTCGGTTCTCAGAATGGCCGACTCTGTATTTATAGGGAAACCAAGTGACCCGTTTCAAGGCCCATCTCTTTAGGCGTTCACGGCCCATCTCTTCGTTCAACTTTTTTTTCTTTTTTTCCTTTTAAATCAATTTATACCCAATAGAGTTGCATTAGTTCAAACATGAAACTAATAATTCTATAATTAAAAAAACTTTTATAAGTAAATTCTAGATTTTCTATTCATATTTTATTTTAAAATTATTAATCTATTATCTTTATTATGAGCTATAAATAAGATGGCATAGAAGACATAAAAATAAAAAATAAATAAATAATTAATTAAAAAATAGATCAAATCTAAAATATAGTTTCATGAAAATTTGAAAAACTTGTCGAAACAGTAATTACTAAATATTTAATTAAATTATATACTATTGTGTAACAACTATTTTATAAAATTTATAAACAAAATTGTTTAAGTTCCAATGGCCTTGATCATTATGCCCATATCAATTATACGAGAAGCCTTTAATGTAGCTTTTTTTTACTTGGGTCCAGAGTGATTCACGATATTAGTCTCTCGTTGTTTAGATTGTGCCTGCATACGGAAGTCTAGCATCTTAAAATTTGGCAGTACTACATTTTCAGAGGACCATCATGATGATGCCTTAACAAAACCGGCATGTAGAGATACAAATTTTGTAGTTAGATCAATGTACCTTAATCTCTGCTAATCATAGGCGACAAAGATGCACCAACTAGCATTAGATTCAAAATTTGAGCATGCGAATCAATATTTTAGTTTTTGCTTGGACCAGTTGAGTGCTTTTTAGGAGAAACCAATGAAACAAACGGTTCATTCATCTCACTCCGCAGATCTTATTTCAATTACAAATATTCTTGTAAATAAAAAATATATAAAAGTTTTAACCGTCAAACGAAGCTTTTTTAGAAAAAAGATATAGAAGTTAGTACTCATGTTCATATTTGAATGAACAGATATAATATTGATGTCAAACCCTTATAGGATCAGTAAATGAACACCAAGTAAAGAAATCTTATTATCTCCTATCAAGCTAGGGGTCATGCATTGTTCAGGAGACAAGTTCAGCTTCATAAACCTCCATGACACTAGACGACATGTGTGAATGTTTGCTGAATCCACCACACCTAAATGGTGTGAAAGTTATCTTATTTATAATCAAATAAATTACAAGGATATGAAAATAGTAATAAATGGAAATAACAATAAATGGAAAGATACCTATAGTAATAAGGCAAATATCTATATTTGCCTTATAATAAAATATCAAATATAATATATATGGTAAACTATAATTTATTACTAAATATCCTTAACACCCCACCGCAAGCTAAGCGTCGGATTTAAATGGAAAGATACCTATAGTAATAAGGCAAATATCTATATTTGCCTTATAATAAAATATCAAATATAATATATATGGTAAACTATAATTTATTACTAAATATCCTTAACACCCCACCGCAAGCTAAGCGTCGGATTTAAACGAACGTGAAGCTTGAATCTGAAAAATTCAAAGAGGTTGAGAAACACTTTTCGTGAAGATGTCAACAACCTGGTTCAGAGGAGGCGTAGAGAAACACTTTCTTGGCCATCGAAAATTGCAGAGGGATCGCGCTCAGCGGCGATGCTGCCTTGGCTTCGGCGAGAATATGTCTAACCCATGAAAAGGGATTGTCGCTTAGCGACGATGCTGCCTTGGCTCTGGTGAGAATATGTCAAACCCCAAGAAGTAGAAGGGGAAACCTAGAGCAAGGGACAAAGACAATGTTGAAGCCGGAAGAGTCGTCACATTGGGCGAAGGAGCCAATTTTGGCGAGAAGGGCAGTCGGAAGAGTCGCCACATTGGGCGAAGGAGCCAATTTTGGCAAGAAGGGCGGCGGCAACTTGGTTGGCGAATAGGCCAGTGCGGCACCCAAATTCCGAAGGTAAATCTCTGCAAAAGGTTGATGGGCTTGTCGAGATTCCGTATATTTCTGAAGAGAACACTGATGAGGATCCTGAGATTAGGGTTTCTGTGAAGGATGAAGGGTTGATTGGGAAGAAAATGAGAGAGACTATTTGGCCAAGGGGAAAACCGATTGGGTTGGAAAAGATGAGGTTGTATGTACAGAGTATGACGAAAGGTGATTTAGAGGTCAATAGGGTGGAGCCGAAGAGTAATCAATCGGCTCTGCATGTGGCAGCCATGACAACTGCCCCTGCGGCGTCAAAGCTAGCAGTGGTGGTGGAGAAGAACAGTAGAAGATTTCAAAAGCCATTGAAAAGAAAGAATCCGGGTTGCTAAACCAAAATGGCTCTGATACCATGTGAATGTTTGATTAATCCACCACACCTAAATGGTGTGAAAGTTATCTTATTTATAATCAAATAAATTACAAGGATATGGAAATAGTAATAAATGGAAATAACAATAAATGGAAAGATACCTATAGTAATAAGGCAAATATTAGATATTTGCCTTATAATAAAATATCAAATATAATATATATGGTAAACTATAATTTATTACTAAATATCCTTAACACCCCACCGCAAGCTAAGCGTCGGATTTAAACGAACGTGAAGCTTGAATCTGAAAAATTCAAAGAGGTTGAGAAACACTTTTCGTGAAGATGTTAACAACCTGGTTCAGAGGAGGCGTAGAGAAACACTTTCTTGGCCATCGAAAACTGCAGAGAGATCGCCGCTCAGCGGCGATGCTGCCTTGGCTTCGGTGAGAATATGTCTAACCCATGAAGAGGGATTGTCGCTTAGCGACGATGCTGACTTGGCTCTGGTGAGAATATGTCTAACCCCAAGAAGTAGAAGGGGAAACCTAGAGCAAGGGACAAAGACAATGTTGAAGCCGGAAGAGTCGTCACATTGGGCGAAGGAGCCAATTTTGGCGAGAAGGGCAGTCGAAAGAGTCGCCACATTGGACGAAGGAGCCAATTTTGGCAGGAAGGGCAGCGGCAACTTGGTTGGTGAATAGGCCAGTGCGGCACCCAAATTCCGAAGGTAAATCTCTGCAAAAGGTTGATGGGCTTGTCGAGATTCCGTATATTTCTGAAGAGAACACTGATGAGGATCCTGAGATTAGGGTTTCTGTGAAGGATGAAGGGTTGATTGGGAAGAAAATGAGAGAGACTATTTGGCCAAGGGGAAAACCGATTGGGTTGGAAAAGATGAGGTTGTATGTACAGAGTATGACGAAAGGTGATTTAGAGGTCAATAGGGTGGAGCCGAAGAGTAATCAATCGGCTCTGCATGTGGCAGCCATGACAACTGCCCCTGCGGCGTCAAAGCTAGCAGTGGTGGTGGAGAAGAACAGTAGAAGATTTCAAAAGCCATTGAAAAGAAAGAATCCGGGTTGCTAAACCAAAATGGCTCTGATACCATGTGAATGTTTGCTGAATCCACCACACCTAAATGGTGTGAAAGTTATCTTATTTATAATCAAATAAATTACAAGGATATGAAAATAGTAATAAATGGAAATAACAATAAATGGAAAGATACCTATAGTAATAAGGCAAATATCTATATTTGCCTTATAATAAAATATCAAATATAATATATATGGTAAACTATAATTTATTACTAAATATCCTTAACACCCCACCGCAAGCTAAGCGTCGGATTTAAACGAACGTGAAGCTTGAATCTGAAAAATTTAAAGAGGTTGAGAAACATTTTTCGTGAAGATGTCAACAACCTGGTTCAGAGGAGGCGTAGAGAAACAACATGAATACTAAAAACTCTCATAAACAACTAGTGTAATATTAACACCAATCAAAGTACTGTTTATTTATTTCACAGATTGTCTGCAAGCTGCATATTATCTACATAAATTGACGACACCAGCCACACACAGATTGTCTGCAAGCTGCATATTATCCACAAGCCACACACCAGTGCTAGTTTGCAACAAATTGACGACAGACCAGTATTTTACAAGGCATACACCGACTTTATTTATAAACGTTGGCTGAGCATGAAGTTCATAGATATTGATTTGTGAGAAAGTTGAGGGATCAGACCATTTCATGCCTCGAAGAATTGGCTGCAGTCAATTCCCTTGCTTGAAAACGTCTTGATGAGCCTTGGATAGATCTTAGCAAGCATAATTTTGAATCCAGTAGAACTTTGGTTCGGGTTTACGAGTTTTTTTGCTCCACTGTGATAATCAGCTCCTACTGGAGTTCCTTCCATGTATGCTCTACAGGCTGCTAGAATGTGTTGATAACGTCTCCTGAAGTGTTCCTCCACAAGTGCCTCAAAATGCTGCAACAGAAAGAAACGACATTTAGGATAAAGTCGCAAATCATAAGGGCCTTTAACGATCTTACTTCTGATTTTATCAAATGATTGGAAATATTATTTCGGAAAAGAACTAGTATATGATATACGTTAACACTAGCCATGCAGACAATGTGTTATCAGTGAACTTTCAATCAAGATTTTCTGGCACATTCATCTGCCACCATATGGCATAATTAGCTCCACAAAATAGTCAATTTTCATTCAATTGCCAGAACGATGGAAAGCTATTATACCTTTGGCGGCTTGCTTAGCAAGTACATCATAGATTTGCAGGTAACAAGATACGCATTCTCATTGTAGCTCGCGGAGTTTCTCTCTCCCTCAGCTCTTCCTAATTGAGCATCGTATCCTGCCTCGTTATAATATGGCTTCTCATTTAGCACGAGAGCCTGAAGGGAAAGAAGAACTTGAAGTATGGTAGAACTCCCAGGATTCCACACTTCAGAGCCGCTGCCTGTCCAAGTGTTCAGTAAACTTAAACAGACCTTGCCAGATTCATACAAGTTTGGGTTGACGCGGAGCCCACCAGAAATATAATGCACTAGCTGAAAAAGGTATGAAGGAACTTGAGCCTTATATTTTTTAGATAAATTTAAATATATTTTCTAGCTAAAAAATTCATGACGAGACTGAAAGTTTGGAACAGTAGTTCCTTATGTATACAATGAAGAGAGCGTATCCATCAAAAGCGCAATAGAAACATGGTGCACAGAGCACCTAACAATGTAGAAAAATATTAAATTGGCAGTAGAAAGAAATTGATTTATCAGTCACTTTCAAGCATGGACACTACAAAATGCAGAACTTAATGAGAAATCTTACAGGTGGTATTTGAGGGTACTCTGGAGGAAGAAAAATGTCGAAGAAGAAAAGGCCGTCGTGGTATGGTGTTCCAGGTGCACCAATGATGACAGCTCGAATAAGGTCCATCCTCTCCTCAAAGACACGAACATAGACAGTTTCTACAAATATTTCTCCCATTCAGTTGAACAGTTGCATATGATCTTCATAAGAGTCAATGATTGAAACTAGAAGATAAAATGCTAACCAGGAAGATTATTTTTAAGAATGCTCCATTCTTGCTGGACCTTCTTAAGCCAACCTCTTCTTGCCTATGAGAAATCAGAAGGAATATGAAAGGATCATCTCGACTGCTGCAATAAAATGACAGACCTAAGATTCTAAGGTATGTTTCTGACCTGAGAGAGCATAGATGCGTTTCCTGATGAAAGAAAATGATGGTCCGGGCAGTCACTGGCCATGTCAAATTGTGTAAATAGGTCGTCGTTCTCACTTGACGTTGAAAGTTTTGAAGCTTCATTCTCGTGAATTTCTTCTATATTCAAACTTGTCTCACCAAAACTTTTTAATTTAGCTATCTGTGATCTCCCTGTGGACTGGCTGCAAGTTTGCAGCACTTCTTTCTCAGGGAGTATATCAATGTTGTCCCCACCTTCAAATGATTGAAGGGCTGTAAAAGTGCCTGATAGAATTGTTGATCGAACTGATCCAAACAATGTCGTAAAAACATTCGAGAAAAATTCAATGGCAGCTCGAGACAAGAAGCAAGTAGTATCCCTTCTGAAGTTTTTACCAGCAGCATCAAAATTTGGCATACCCTGAGCACAAAGGAGGTATTCACCGTTTAGTTTAAAATGAATTAAGAGTCGATAAAAATAATATTAAAAAAAAAATTCTCAACATTAGAATGATTAAATTTAAAAGGGAGTTTTTTCATCGGGGGTTAACAAAATAGTTCCGGAGTTCTAAAATGAATGGTACAAATATGTTGACCAGATTTTGGAAATGCTCGAATCGCTTTACCTTTCCTTTCTGGATATTGTCTGGCTTTGAAGTCTCAATCTGGTCTTGTCTCAACTCCTCAACATTATCACCACTAGGTACAGCGATTGCAGAAACTTCATACTTATCAATGGGGAAAATCTCGTGAGGTGAAACCTACAATCAAGTGCAAAGGAAATAATATGACTACAGCAGCTATCTCGTATAAGATCTTGTACATGGATAATTATTACCATGTAACGGGCCTTCATAAATTCAAACCAAAAACTAATGCAAATTGCAAGGGCAAACTTCAAATTTTATTGATTAGATTTCATAAATTATAAAAAGAATCCCAAATGATGATGCAATTTCTTAAAAACAGGAACTATTGGACCTAGAAAATGGTTCCCTTAGAGAATCCTATCCTCTAGTGAAAGAACTGGCCATTCACAAAGCAAATGAGGCAGACTATTACAGCTAGATTCATTAATGCTACAAATGAATATATGTGGGATCCCTGCTACATGTATGATGAAACAGTGAAACAAAACGAGGTTACTAATAGAAAGTAGAGACATTAACTAAAATGAATACCATGCTTGAAGAACAATTAGCCCATTTGACCTCCACGGTGCCATCTTTAAAGCTTGTAACATTACCAATGACAGATAGGAAGTTGTCCATGTTCATGTTATTACTAATGATGTGACTCTTCCCATTCTGAGCAGACTCCTCATTCATGGAAATTTCAGAAGTTATATTATTTTCATCAGATTGACTGCCAAACGATGCCAACCTAAACACAATATCTCCAAGAGCGAAGGAATAATCTGGGTGCTCAACCAGTTCATAAGCACTCATTGTTTCCTCCACCCACAGTCCATCCAGATCACTACCTTCAGTCAAGTCACCGGTTCTCAATTGAACCTTAACAGTCCGTTCCTTTGCATCAACAGCCTGCACAACACCCCATCTTTGGGTTTCAGACATGCTTGAATCATCACAATTGCCCTTCTCCATAACGAACTGTTGAGGCCAAAATTCATGAGCATTCATAGCATTTGCTGGAGTTAAACAATGGGAATCTAATCCTCTGGAGTGGCTACCATCCTGCCATAGAACATCGACTTTAGCCTTTTTCTTCACAATGACAGAGATTTCCTGAAAGCCTGCATCACAATATCCTCCAGTCAATAGGTCATGAGCGGTAATGAACTTTTCACCAAGATAATCACTTTTTTCATCCACAGGGAAAATACACCAATCACCAAGATGCCAATTTGCATGTGGAAAGCACGACAACACAGTCAATTCCTTTGCATGTTGCATACGTGGTGGAGCAGTTAAACTTGAAGAACAACCCATCAGAATTGAGGCGAGCCAATCAACATATACTAGTCCTGCATCCACGGAACAGACTGTTCCTTCACATCGGTTATCTTTCCAACCAGATAACCATCTAGGTGGTTTGGAAGCATTTGAGAACCTTACTCTTTGTCCAGGGTAATAAGGGTACTGTGAATCATCAAGTGCATCAACAGATATGGGCAAGAGCTTCTCTTGGTCCACAGCAATTATTTCGCACTTGGTCCCATCATCAAAAAGAACACTCACAGAATCAATAACCTTTTCTACTCTTCCAATCCATTTCCCATGAACAACAACATCTCCAACAGAAATGGGACGGATTTTTCGAAGATCTTTAGAATTAACATCTTTGATTATGGGTCCATGATTTGTCTCCAAATCAACAAGCATGTCTATACCAACCACCTTTCCCATCTGTCCAAATGGATCATTCACAGAACACACTACATCTCCAAGCATGAATTCCCTCTCAAAGGAAAGGAATTCATCAATCTTTCCAATTGTCTCCTCTAAGCTTGATAAAATGCAACTAGTCTGGCCATGATAATATTCAGCTTCCTCTAGGTCATCACTGCTATCACAATCACTTGAATTCTCCCAATCCGAGTCACTTAGAATCAGGTCCATCAATAGAATGTCTATACAAGATAACATCACAATACCTATGTTATTAGCATAACTACCAATCAAAATAAAGATGAACAAAAAATTATAAGAAAAAGACCTCAAAGTATCCTCCAAGTAAAAATTCAAGCCTCAAACAGAGTTCGAAATGCTCTAATGTATTTTTGCTTAAACTTTTAGCACCAGAACTTCCCTGGGTAATTTATAACTTCACGCAAACATCAATTCCTGAAAATTAAATATAGACAATATATCATTCACAAGTATGTGATAATGATCTTTCATGTTTTCCTGCATTAGAATAATTTTGTCAGCTATGAATCATAACTTTTTTAGCAGAAGCATTGAATCGCTCTTAAAGAACATCATCAACAAAAAAATTCATCGAAGGAACACCAGTAAGTCGAATATGGAAGGTACCATTCAAATTGCACTTCTTTTAGTAGAACTTCCAACTCCTGGGTAGGATCCAAAAGTTAATTGATTTGTGTTGCACAACCAACTGAAGTTTGAAGATAAATCTGAAAAAATAGAAATTGATGATTGCAACACTTGTCTATATCTATCTTCCAAATGAGAAATTTCCAAAAAATATATAAATATTGTACCTGAATGAATCAAAATGAACTGTAGGATACCTTGTCGGACAGAAACAGAGCAAATTGCAAAGAGGTTTTGCAAAGGGATAATATGAGTCAACTAGGACCCAAATGCCAAAGGAGATTTGCCCAATAATGGACTGAAGTTTCAGCCAAAGAAACTTCTGGATAATATTTCCCAGAACTGCTGAAGTCGAGAAGCAGCGATACTGCCAAATAAAGATTTCTTGGTGTCGTTCTGGAACCAAGATGGATGATGACAAAGGGGATTTTTTTAGATTTTCAAATTGACTGCATCAACCATAAGAAACTATTTGCCAAAGGAGATTTGCCCAAGCCGGAAAAATCTTCAGAATAATTATAAATGCTGAAAAACTAACAGAAATATTAAACTACTCTCAATGCCCAATTTCTAATGCCAAAGGAAATTTGACCGAACATGAAGCTTTGGTCGCCATGTCTATCGGCTCTCAACAGACTTTTTCCTCTAAAGGATGTTAATTAATGTTCATCAGCAGTACCCAACGGAAATAACCAATCCACCACATATATCCAGCAGCTTGATCTAGAATGGAGAAGCCACATGTTACTTGATTACTTCAAGAGAGCTATGTCATCAATTATTCATGGCTTCAACGGCCCAACAATTCTATTGCCTTCCTTTCACCTGCAACCACGATTACAGTTAATAATTTCCATTAAAAAACTGACAAGGAGAGAAAAGCATATTGATTAGAAGCCACCACTTTTGGTTGTTCAAGCAGCAGCACTTCAAATTATTCCTTGACCAGATGGTGAAGAAAGTATATATCTATATACACCGAACGAAGTGCACTTATCACTTTTATCATTTATTAACCACTACTTCCTTTAACGACATATAAAATGGACGAGCATAAGAAATGGATCTTGTAAGTAACACTTTCTAGAGAAGAAAAACAGAATCCATCGTTCAATTACACAAGAAGAAAAGTTCAAAATACACGGTCAAAAAAATATTATCATCATACTAACGATTTCAGTGCGCTTCCCAGAAAGTTATACCGGGACACTTCAGGAAACAAACAAGAGTGAAGGGGTTAATCTTGTGACTGCACAGTTCATCGAATAAATTCCAAACGGGAAGCCAAGAAAAACGCAAACAATAAGCTCAAAATGAGAAAGGTGTTATTATTCAACATAAACGAGGACTGATATCCCAATTAGAACAGCTCAAGACACTCTTCCTTGAAAACCCGAAGATGATAAGTTCAAAAAAACAGAAAAACTAGGCTAAATGCTTCAACTCCATGCTTCAACTCCGAAGATGACAGATATCATGCAAAAAGAAAAGAGAGGAAGAAAGAAAGGAAACGAAAATCATAAGCAAGGTACGGTGTGGGTGTGGAACTTTCTACCTCAGAAATTTCATGTATGGCCAAAGGAACTCCCAGAATAGAGCGAAAGGAGAACTCCAGCAAATCGAAGAAACTCAACGGAGAACATAATTCACAGTCACAGCCAGAAAAAACACCTTCTCCCAAACGAAGCAAATGAGGAACACAATGGAAAAGAGAACAGAAGCGAAGAGTTCAGAAAGGCGAAGTTGCAGTAATCCAAACCCCGGTGTTGGCAATACTTTCGAGCCTTTAAGCCATTGCAGAGTTTCTCCCTCTTTCCCTCTTGTCGCTCAGCTGCAGGTGGCGCTCAGAGGATCCACGGCCAAATTAGTTCATATCGAGACCCTCCATGAAGAAATACCGAACAGAATATGCCAAAAAGATTTCAGGAATAAAGTAGAATGACCTCCAAACAAGTTTCTTCGTTCATTTGGATTATTTAAAATTCGGTATGTTTAATTTAATTAACGTCATCCTTTTATATCTTTTTTTTCCTTTTAATTTATGAAAATGGAAATTTTCAAATCTATAATCACCCTAATATGTACTATATAAGCTTAATTTGAGAATTATTTAAATAACATTTTAGAATAATTTTGTTTTTTAATTTTAAATTTTTTTAAAATAAAAATGTTAAGTCTTAGTATTTTTATTTTTAAAAAATCATATAATATTAATTTGGATGACAAATAAATAGTGGGAGGGGAGTTGAATATGAAATGGTTATACTATTCCTCAACTTTCCTCTCTCCATTTGTTTAGTTTATTCTCCCCCACTACTCACCTTCCTCTCGCTTTCTAATTATATCCTTTTTGCCGCCAACAAATCATGTTGTGATTTTCATATTCTAAATTAAAAATTCATATGCATTTGTACATCCCAAAATGTAACTAATTTAGTCTGCATTTCATGCCATCAAAAGTGTCTCTCGACTCAATTTCAAAAAATGATTGAGGAGATATTTTTCTCTTTGAGAACTCGGAGTTTTGAATGGATTTTAGGCACTTGAGCTAGAACAGTCGATTCCATAATAAATATCAAATTAGTATCTTTATCCTCGTCGTTTTCTACAAAGTTTTAATTTTGTTTTCACCCAAATATATCATCTCTCTTTTAAATATATGACATGTTTTATTTTTCAAATTAGAAAAACAAGCCCAAGAGTAGATTATTACATATTTAACCAGACAGGGAAGGTTGGGTGGTTGTTACTGTCAAAGAATGTGATGTGTGAGAGAGAGAAGAAAATATAAAGAATAAAAATATTTGGTTAGAGAAACCATACATAAAAAGAAAATTAAGGATAGAAGAGAATAATTCAACACCATTAAGAAAGGAAAGAATATTGGCGTACAGTCTAATAAGAAAGGAAAGAATACTGGCCTACAGTCTAATATTCAGGCGGTTTGGCCTACTAATTCGATTCGTTTTTATATGACAAAGAAATGGTTTAAAAGTCAAGTCGATTACTTTATAGATGATACTGTATCATTGCGACAAAAAATTAGTATGATCTGCTTATTGAAATGATATTTTTTTATAATGAACCTAAAATCACGTAAAAAGAACTATATGTACATTAGTTTCTTTTAAACTTTACACAAAATATCTCGTACCACACCCATCATCGACTATATCTCTAGACATTGGTTACAGTCATATCAAAAGTCCATTTAGAAAGCAACACAGTTTTGAAGTGCATACTATCATAGATTCATTTACTATATCTCCAGACATTGGTTGCAGTCATGTCAAAAGTCCATTTGGAAGGCAACACACTTTTGAAATGCATACTATCATAGATAAGACATCTCGAACGATTAAAAAGAAAAAAAGAAAAAAAAAAAAGAGAGAAGGAAACTGGATAAGCTTAGAAGCAAAGACAAGAAGCAAATATAAACGGAGGACAAAGCAACACAAGGCAACTTTTATTTAGCATTGTTTAGGCATAATTTGAATTTTGGTGGTGGGTTCAATTGTAACAGCGCATTGGCATTGGCTCCCACTTGTTTTATTATTTTACGAACTTAACCATTCCCTTTTTACTTTTTGGGTGGATTTCAATGTGATCTTTGTTCGTACCTTTTCAATGTTGTGGCTCAAAACCCATCTGCTCCCAGATTGTAGTGATCCTCAGGAAAAAGAAAGCCACAACTCTGCCACGTTTCAATCTGTAAACAAGAGAGGTAAAAAATTGTCTTAAAAAGTGTAATAACTTAATGGAGAAGCACAGAGAATCCATGAAAAATAATCAAATATATAAGTGTGTTATTTTGAAAAGTTGTTCTACAAAACAAAACAAGTCCCCAAACAATTGTCCCATTTCGATCTATGAGCAGCTTGAACTTGCCTACTGTTTTACTTTTGTACTAACCAACCTTCTATGAGACAATCGCCGTTACTTAAAAGAGGAGTTGTCAAAATACTTTTTGTCTGCCAAATCTTCAGTTGTTTTCACGGCTATGGTTATATCTCGTGTCTTCAGAACCTTTTATACCCAACACTCTGGCTGCTAACATGGTTTGTTTGTACTTTCTCCCTCTGTCAAAAGCTGCTACAAAGCTATATATCAAACAAAGTTTGTGGAGAATATTGGGTTGTTGGTATCTATGGGACAGCACAAGCGCACAACATAGACCAATCGTCAAGTTACAGATCACTTCCAACTCCCTCTCTTAATAAAAGAAAACAAAGAAAGTCTTCCATCCAGATTTTGATTTTCCTACTCGTATTGGTTTGGACTATTCAACTCCGATTGCAAATCCATTTTCATGCAAAGAAGAGATAATGGTTGATTGCATAGCACAGCAGAACATAGACAAATGCCAATCCACGATAATGAATGAGACCCAAACTATACTAATTTGATTCAATAAATCCAACACACAAACTAATATCAACTAGAAATGTGATAATATTGTAATATTTGAACTCGAAAACTCTGGTTTAATACCATAATAAATAACCATTAAATCTAAAAGCTGTATTATTGAGAAGAAAGATAACAGGAAATCTAGTGGCAAGCATTTAACAAAAGTAAAAAAGGGAAAGAAGTTGTTGTTGTGGTGCCGACTATTTTGGCGTAATTAAGCAAAGTAACTAGTGGAAGGACTGTTGAGAGGAAGAACTGTGTTAGAAGCATAAACCAATTTTAAATCAAAGTGGAAATCATGCAAAGTAGTGAGGTCCGATATGAAGTATAAAGAATAAAAAAGAATTCTCTAAGTGGAAAATAAAGTGGCACCATTTAAATCCCACTTTTCCTTCTTTATTATTTTTCTTTTTTGTTTTCCTTCAAACAATTTGAAAAATCCAGGCCTTCCAAGCCTATACACTCCCAAGGAAGATTTTGAATACAGAACAAGTTTATAAAGTTTACTGGAAACAATTTTAATTCTATTGACAAGTTCCAACTATCCTTCAAATAGAATCCATTTCATTTTTTTTTATTAAGATTTCAATACTTTTGTTCGGTTGGACTATAGTGGCCAGATCATCATAATTAAAAATTTATTCTTGGATGTAAATTATTCAACTTAACACCAATAAAGTGCTTTATCAAGTTGTTTTCATAGTCAACTCCACAACTAATGGCATCCAATTTGGGGTTTGGAGTTTTAGAGACAGAGTTCAAATAGCATATACATGCCTAGATTACTCTCATTTCTTCCCACTGGAGTAAGATTAAACTGGATATGAAACCACACAAAGATCAAAACATGTCTTTCTTTTTTTCAGAATTTGAAACTCTAACTCTTGATCAACAACATATACTTATATGTTCATGATGTGGGGGCAATGAAATCATTGGAAATTTAACAATACACGGATTATATCACTTCGAGATTATAAATGTATTTTAACCTAATAAATCTAATAAACTAAACAAAACCTTTAGAGCGAAACCTCTATATATAGTGGGATTGGTGGCATCTTAACAAATAAAGTTGTAAGTAACAAAAAGGGCAGTGGTAGAAAGTGGAGAGTTAGTATATAAGTTTGGAGGCATTAGTCAACTGAAGAGGCAAACTACTGTGTGGTTTGCTTGGTCCATTAAGTTGATATTTAAAGTGAGAACTTTCGATTCAATTGCCTCTTCCTGTTGGAATTGGAGATAATGGGAATGTATTGCTCTTTCCATTATCGTTTAACCCAACCTTTCAATTTCAAAACCACGTCCTCTCCATTTACCAGAAGTTCATAGTTTCATTGTTTCCAACTAATCAAAAATAGTTTTAACTCTAATATTCAAAGATAATAATTAAATCTCAGAAACAGAAAGAAGCTACCATGAACTTGTCTAACAAACCCCAAAAGTACCTTTACCTTTTCCATGTGTCCAACGTTTCAACGTATCCGTCCGCCTAAGTGGACTCTCTTTTTAAAGGTTCCCACTTTCTAGAGGGGATTCTCTCCAAAGTCCACACTGCTCTCTTAAATCTCCCCAAACTCAGTTTTCTCACTTTATAATAATTAAACCTCATTCGCTGTAACAGAATCACTTTCACTCCCTCAAATCAATTTAAACAACATCGGTTGGCCTACCTTCAATCAGCTTACACTTCACGGAATTGGAACTTTTTTGGTTTTAAATTCTAGGAATCGGGTCCCACCCCACTACTCCACGGAGAGATTCATAACCTCCAATGTCGGTCGAGATACAGCTCATTTATTTTAAAAAAAAAAAAAAAAACATTTTTTATCAACGACTAAGTATCCTAAACCCTTACCCCAAGGACTGAGATGTGGCTTTCTAGAAATGGCACATTCTTGATAACAATTTACCTGAGCATTCGATGACAAATCAGTAAATCCTTAATATAAGATGTTTTATTCGCTGACTTCCTAGTTAAAAACTAATTCATTTTTTATGGAAAGTTAACTAGTGGCTTGTTCATACCTTCTTTATGCGCTACTATCACTGTCAGCTTCGTTAATTCCCACAATAACGCAACGTACGACCCAAGAAAGGTCATCACATAACTTGGTAAAAGCAAACATTCAGGTCCCCACCCCCACTCGTTGAACTGAAAAAAAAAGAACATTCAGGTGTTAGAAATTGGAGAGAAGAATTTCAATGATGTCTGTATCTAAAAACAGAACCTCGACTTATTGATAAGTTGACATTTTAGGGCAACAGTAACTTGATGGAAAAGGTAATGCCGTGTGGAATGGGCACGTAAAGACAACATAAAAATGCAGCAGCTTTGTAATTTATGACATAGAAACAATGAAAGAACAGAAGGAATGCAAGACAATATTTGATTATGGATTATGACACGCAGTTTAAATTCCAATGTTTGCTTCTTGAAGCTCCATCGACACCAAAACCACTAAACACAAAATTAACATCACAAACAGGTGTCAAGCCACCACCTGCACGTCCCTGAAGCCTTAACTTAGTGGAGAGATGAATTTAAAGTTTTTTGTTTGGATGAAGAGCTTGTTTCAAAGTACCAAGTATCTAATGAATTTGAAAAGTTAGAGAACAAAAAGACTATGGGGGGCAAAGCCAAAAGCCAGGATGAAAATTGTAAATTACGGAAAACTAAAAGAACCAATTGAAGGAACATATAAGAGTGTATCACCTCATTGTTCACCTCAAAGAATTTCTGTATGTCAAAACATGTCGGTTTCCATGGCTGAACTCGAAACCGGCGAGGACTGAGTTGCAAGAACAACAAAAAAGATAGTGTGCATAGATGATAAATGTCAATGATATCCGCCTCCACCAATTCAAGAATCTGACTATGAAATGGCAAAGTTGTAAACCTGACAGAACCAAACAACGCTCGTAAGGCTTAATAACCGGCTGACTTATCATAATTTGTACCGAATGGCAGTTGCTTCCAACCTCCCTCCAAAACCCGCTCTCCAAGCTAACACGAGAAGCTGGAATTTGTAAAGACAAGTTCACTTGGTAGTGATTCAATCAAGCTAATAACCAGATTACCTAGCTAATTAAAAACACCAACTGAGTAGCTGCAGTAACAGGATTGTTCATTAATTAGAAAACTCAGCGACCTTTTGATTAGCTCATAAATCCTATGAACTCTCAGTAACAGCAAGAATACTCAAGCTGAAGATTATGACTGGAAATTATCACCAAAATACTTCGTACCATCTCCACTTGATCCATCCTACCGGCCAATGCATATATGTTAGAAAGCGATACATAATGCCGGGTTTTTCTGGATCAAGTGCTGAAACATGTTTTGCAACCTTAGCTCCAAGGTCAAACTTTTTATGCCTTCTGCAAGCCCCAAGCATTGAAGTCCAAACTGCCAGACTTGGCTCTTCAGGAAGAATTTTTTTGATAAATTGATAAGCATCATCGAGAAATCCAGCACACCCAAACATATCTACCATGCAGACATGATGTTCTACTCCTGGAACTAACACATATACTTCCTTCATGCTTGAAAATACCCGATGAGCATCATCAATCAACCCTGAATGAGCACATGCAGACAAGACTGCAACAAATGCAATATTGTTAGGACAAGGACCATAAGCTCTCATTTCACCAAAAAAAAACTTCGTTGCTTGCTCACCATAGCCATGCATTCCGTACCCTGAAATCATGGCTTTCCAGGTAACAACATTCCTTAATTTCCTTCATGGAGTCAAAAACTTCCCACGCTTTGCTTACATTCCCACATCTAGTGTACATGTTAATCAATGAAGCACCAAGAACAACGTTGAGATTAGCATAATCATGCAACCAGCAACCGAAATCACGAGCCCATAGTGAGAATGGGAAGATAATAAGCTCACTGTTGTCATTGGATCGGGTTGGAAGCCCAACACCAACGTCAGATGGGAATCCATTTTGCTCGTATCCGGATATAAGTGAGTTCCAAACTATAATTGTTCTTTGTGGCATTGCATCAAACACCTTCTTGGCGACTTCCATATCACTAGCTTCTGGCATACAGAGCAGTTAGTGCAGTCTGGACATACATATCAGAACCATTACACGAGAAAGATTTTCTCTACCCAACCTCAGAGCTGAAAGATCTGCACAGGATTTGATCACAAACTTAAAAGGTCTAATTCGACTGAGGAACACCCGAGAAAAGCATATGATGGTAAAACAAGACGGTATCAGTAGTCGAACAGGAAAGAGTCAGGATTTGGCACAGTGGGGAACAATCGCCGAGCATAGGTAACTGAACCAGCGGCACAAACCGGAGAAATAAGCTTAGTGAAGAAAAGTCGAACCTGTGGAATCCGTAACCGATGATATGAGCATGAACTTGTGGAAGGTATCTCAGACGACTACCGGATGTTGAAATGCAAGGTGTTGGGCTTCCAGTTTAATTAGAGACTTCGTTTTGTTCATAATTGAACTGATTATTTCTCGAACATGAATTTTCTTCTGCATCTAATCCCTTTTGGAGTATGAGATAAAATCATCCAAACTACTAAATATTGGAACAAAATTAATGTTTACGGCAGATCAAGTAGTAGTCTTACAGTTGCAGTTCCTTCCGCCTCGGTCTCCTCCTTCAGAAGCTCCCTCTCCGTGCCCCCACCAGAATCCGAAGCTCCATTGTTATCTTGGAGCGAACACCCGAAGTGCACGTCTCCGAAGTACGAAAATGCGGTTTAGTTCGCGGCAAAAACATAGCAAAATGGATCCGTACGTTAGTAATTAAAAATATTCTTAATAATATATACATCGATCTTATAATAACTACATATCAATCCTCTCTAAATTTTTAAATTTGATATTTTAACTCTTAATGTTTGGAATAATTTCGCTTCTACATCAACTTTCCTTAAAAATGGTTGAGGTTAGATTTTTTTTTTTTTTTTTTTTTTTTTTTTTTTTTTTTTTTTTTTTTTTTTTTTTTTTTTTTTTTTTTTT
>NW_019268557.1:1104022-1163851 GCF_002738365.1 Cucurbita moschata | reverse complement strand
TTTTTTTTTTTTTTTTTTTTTTTTTTTTTTTTTTTTTTTTTTTTTTTACACGTAAAGATTTAGTTTTAAAAATAAAAATTTAGAAAACACCCACAAAAATTGAAAAGTAGCCGACACCTTTATTTTTATAAACAAAAGTTTAAAAAAATTTATCGTCAATATATAAATAAATATTATATATCGACTCCTCGTATATTATTTTTAAACTTTTTAATGTTAATATTTTATAAAGATAGTAACAATAAATGATTTTATTTTATTTTATTTTATTTTTAAATTTAAAGGGATATTTGAAGTTTTCTTCCAACCTAATTATTATAGATTATTATTATTATTTGTTTCATAAAGTGTTGATGTATATGCTCTGTCCACGTGTGATTATTATCTAATTTTAAAAGGATAAAGCTTAAGTTGGTGGCATAAAGAAGTATTATGGAGATAAACAACGTTGATTTGACACCATTATGTCAGACTAATTAAAAAAAATAATAATAAATAAAACATTATTAAATACCTTTGAAAATAACTAAACGGACAAAACTTGAAAAATTAGAAAATAAATAAATAAAAAATCTCCACGGTAAAATAAATATGCAATTAGTTATGTAATTAATTACTCTAATATTTATGAATGTAACGAACCTCGAAATTCCTCAACCAATCGGCTATGAAAGCATTTAAAGAAGAGCAAAAAAGGAGTATGGTGGAAGGTCTGGTCTGTGCAGTCTGCGTGGTCATTTTCCACATTCAAAGGTTCCATCTTTGACATATTAGCTGCCCCGTGAGCCATTATTAGCTTGCAAATATATCGCAATCGATCAAACTTATGTAACGTTACTTTTTTAATCCGATATGGTTTGATACCCTATGAGATATGCTCGCCAGTTGATTATTTTGCTAGAATCGAATCCAGGCACGAACATGAAACTAAAGATACACAAGTTCTTCATAAACAAGAGCCAAAAAAAATGGGAAATGAACAGCGTTTAGTTTTTAATTACAAAAACAAAAACTTGGCTAGGTAACTAAGAAAGTTGGGACATAACATGGAGAGCAATGGAGTTACGAGAATTTCGGTTTCGGCACGGGCGAGGAGGATGAGGTTTCAGGATGCAGGGGGCCAGGGCCAAGCTTTTGAATCCAATGGAGCAGCCCTTTCTTATGGTCTTGGAAACTCGACCGCGGGTTCCCCGTTAAACTCAGTGTCCCATCACGGGCAACCGAAGCTTCGAATTGCTCTAATACCTTCACAATCTGCCAGAAATCAGGTCTCTTGTCCGGTTGCACAGACCAACATTGCTCGATCAAAGCTCGCATTGCCAACGGGCAATCGCTCGAGATAACAGGCCTCAGATTCTGGAAACCCCAATGCACAAACTTCTTTTAGTTTTCTTGAAAGAACATAATATACAAACAAAGAACATAATACTTTTGTTCTTAGCCATTTTTTTAGTTAAAAACATTTTCGAAGCAGCGCTCGAAATCGAGCATCGATGATATTCGTGGGCAAGAAACAGTGGCACTCACTACATAAACATGTAACATGTGAACTTCCAGAAGCAAACATAGAATAGGTATCAATCAAACACCATGGCTCACATGATAAACCTAAAGAAGAAGATTAGTCAAGGAACACGTGATCAATAAAACTGACCTTATTCACAACAGCAAAGGCTGCTTGAATGGGAGTCATATCCTCGTAAGGAATTGCACCAGACACCATTTCCCACAACATGAGCCCAAAGCTGTATACATCAACTTTTCGACCATAGGGTTTATGTTTGATCATCTCCGGTGCCATCCATCGATACGTTCCGGGATCATCGGCTAATGGGTCAAAAAAGGCCTCAGGACAAGCTATCCCAAAATCTGCAATTTTCAGGTGGAAGTCCTCATCAATAAGAACGTTCTCAGGCTTGAGATCCCGATGGATTATGCCTTGGGAATGAATGTATTCCATGCCACGAGCCACATCTAAAGAGAACTCAATTAGTTTCTGCAAAGGGAGAGATTGGCGCTCGAGTTTGAGCAAGTACGCCCTTAATGATCCTTGAGACAAATATTCAGTAATGACACAGTAAACTGGTGGGTTCCTACACGCAGCTACAAACTGCAACAACAAATAAACAAACATCAAGAAAACCAAGAACAGCCCAGTTCATAATATCGTTTATAACCCAACAATTGAATTACCTTTAAAACATTAGGATGGTGGAGACGAGATAAAAGGGTTACTTCTCTGGTGAATTGCTTCTCCAATCGAGAAGCAAGCGCTCCACTATCGTCGTCCTCAGGCACTCTAATGAGTTTAACAGCAACAGGTTCATCGTTGTATTTTCCATGATAAAGACGACTGTGAGCTCCATGAGCGAACCTTAACCCAACAAACAGCTTGGATAGATCAACGCTCCAGTCGTCGGCTGTTTCGACCGCTGTGACTTTTCCGCCACCGGAATCGAAATATTTGGTCCAGGAAGAGTCCTTCCGGAACTTTGACTTTTCACCCCCTTTGGCCGAAGCTAGGAGTTTCAGGGGACTGGTATTCGACGATGTCTTGGAAGTGGACGATTTTGAATCTTGCGGGTCCTTATTGAATAGCTTGTTCTTGAATTCCCTAGTTCGTTCTCTAAGTCGAGGCGTTGGAGTCGAGAATCTCTTACTGGCGGATTTTGCTTCCTTGAAAACTTCAGAGAGGTTGCTCTCGGGAAGAGGAGACAGAGACCTCTGTTTGTTGGCTATGAAATTTCGCTGAATCTTTGAGATATCAGGATTTGGTTTCTGGGCGGATGAAGCTGATTGAGGCCTCGATTTCAAGCCGTAATTCCGAGGTGGTGGTTCGACGACGAAAGGAACAGGGTTCAATCTTAATGAGTCCCATCGATGATAAACTGTGTGCGAAAACTTGGTTCTCCTAAGCCAAGAATTAGCCTCTTCGTCCATTCTTCCCCCTCTCGATTCCTGCAATTCCTCGATGAAATAAAACCCTAAAAGATCTTGTAACAAAAGACGTTCTTAATTTCCTCCCACTCCAGCTCAGGAGGAGGACTAATTTGATGGCTCCAAACGCTCGATTTCTTCAAACCCATCAAACAAGACTAACGAAGAATAAAAAACATTCTTCGTTACATCAGACTAAAGAACCATGGAGACCCACAAAGACCCACAATAAATAATCGAGAATTTGGATCGCCCAGATCCTATTCCTCCCACCAGCAAAACAATAGCTTAAAGCAAAAACCAACTACCAGATACAGAGATGGCTCGCAAGCCACAAACCAACACTCTGCCTGGTTAACTCCAATCTCCCTTCCTCCTTGAGCCCCATCTTTTTAATTCGATTTCAAAGTCAAACTCCACCTTGAGTAAAAGTCTGGCAAATCCCACACAAAGATCCACAAATAAATAAATCCAAATTATGTATAATAATAATAATAATAGAAACAATCAATTGCACCCAAATAGAAAAATCCCCCCAAAATAACCAAAAACCACAAGAAAAGTCGTAGGCCAAAGAATTTATCCCCTTCCCCTTTTACTATTCAAACAAACCCATTAACCAGAAACCCGACAAACGAGAAAAAAATAATTCCAGAGACCTAAAAAACAAGCAGTAAAAGGAAAAACCCAGGAACAATGGAGACCTCACCTCAATCAAGCATGCGGGAAACCTTTCATTTCACTCCGCATCCCATTCACTGAAGAAATCGGTCGAATGATCGAGGAGACATACAAAAACATGGAAACCAATCTGTCAGGCGAAGGGGGATTCAATTTCGCGATGATCTGGTGTCATCATAGAACAAAAGACTATTGGAGGGCGGTAGTAAATAAGATTCCATAGAAAGGGGATATTTTCTGAAGGAGAGATGTGACGGTGCGTGGTGGGAACCACATCGGAAAAGTCGTAAAACAAGGAGGAATAGAAAGATGAGATTGGAATTTAAAATAGATTAAAATACAAGAATTAGTGGAATTATTGAGGTCATTTTCGGCAACAATTTATTGGGTACGAGTCACCTTTACCCTTTAGGCCACGGCAGTCCAGCGTGGTTTTGCAATGTTTTTGTGTTTTGGTACGGTTGCACGGATACTGTGTACTCTTTTTATATATAAATATATTTATTTACTTATTTATAATTTCTCTCTTCAACCTAGGATTTACCCGGCTTGGAGATATTGGGTGTTTTTGTCTCCATTTATTTATTTTGTTGGACACCAAACAGATTAAAGCATCGTTTGAACGACTGGGCCGGGTTGGGAACACCGTATTAGAGAAGCCCAGAAGAAATGTCAGTGGAAGGCCCAATTAGAGCATGAATGGGCCGCCAATTTTGGCGTTGAAAACGACATGATTCCGGAGGTTCTTCTTTTTCAAAATCGTATCTTGTCCTTTTGTGTCTGTCTGTCGTTTTGCCCTTCTTTAGTCGTTTCCTTCCACAACGGCATTAGCAGCACATGATCCCATGATCAAGTTTTTTTTTCAATTTAGATAATAAATCTGTGATTTTACCTTTAAATAAATAGAACGTAAATGGAAAGAAACAAGCTGAATTATGAAAACAGAAAAAGAAAAAAAAAAAAAATAGCGACACAATGATAAAATTGTTATTATATATATTTCATAATAATAATTAATCAACATATTATTTTTTTCACTTAAAATTAAAATTTGAAAAGAGGTGCAGGGCATTTCCTAAAACCCCCTATAAATTTTTGCCTCTACGCTCTGCAAACACCGTCCCCTACATTCTAAATCCGTTCGAGTCTAGCAGCCATGGCTTCGACTCTCTTCAAATCCTTCTTTTTTCTCCTCTTCTTCGCCATTTTCGCCGTCTCCACCGCCGACGACACCACGGCGGCGGAAACACTCGCCGCTCCCCCCCATCACTACGCCGCTGTACCACCTGCTCATCACCATCACCACCACTCTCCCACTCCGGCACCAGTGGCTCCCCCGACCCACTTGCCGCTTCACCCACCAGCTCAACCACCCAGCCACCACCACCACCACCACCACATCCACAGCCAGCCTCCGGTTCACCCACCCCATTATCACCTCCCTCCAGCTCACGCGCCGGCTCCCGGGCACCACCACCATCATGACGTCCACCCATTGCCACCTCCTACTCACTCGCCGGCTCCGTTACACCCTCCGAAGCCTCGGCTGCTGAGGAGCTTCATTTCAGTTCAAGGTGTCGTTTATTGCAAGTCCTGTAAATACGCCGGAGTTGACACACTTCTCGGAGCTACCACCGTCGCTGGTTAGTTCGGAACTCCTCTTTTGCTCGTTCCTTAAACTCTGAACAGAAATTTGACCCTTTCAGTAACTTTTAACAATGTAAAACTGTGGACCATGAAAAGTTTAAACCCTTTGGATTCCGGTAAATTAAATTTGATGATGAACAGAGTAAAAGAATGTTTGAAAATTTAAATTTAAAAGTTAAAACCCTTTGGTCCAACCTCATAATAAAAGCCTGCAATTTTGCAGTACGACGTGATATAAATGATGATGCATGATTAATGACGTGGCAGGTGCGACCGTGAAGCTGATTTGCCAGAACACCAAATACCCATTGGTTCAAACCGCCACCACTGACAAGAACGGCTACTTTTTCATCACAGCACCAAAGGCCGTCACCAGCTACGCCTTCCACAAATGCAAGGTCGTTCTCGGCTCATCCCCCACCCCTTCCTGCAGCAAACCCTCTGCCCTCCACGGCGGCGCCGCCGGAGCACCCCTCAGGCCCCAGAAGTCTTACATCGACGCCAACAAGCTCCCCTACGTCCTCTACTCCGTTGGCCCTTTTGCCTTCGAACCCACATGCGCTCATCATTAGTTTTCTTTTTTTTTTTTTTCTCTTAATTTTATGCCTTGAAACGATGTCGTTTGTTTGGGTTTCTCGTTTCTGATTTCTACCGCTGCTTTCTGTACTGCGCGGTTTGTTGTTGGTTGCGTTTATGAGTGCAAATAATATGTTTATTTAATTTAAATGTTTATTTTTAATTATCTTTAAATTAAAGTTAACCAAAATCTCAAATTGATCGCTAAATTAAAAGTAACTGACGTGGATTTTCCGGAAGGGTAAAAAGGGAAAGGGAACTATGGGTTTCCCGTTGTGGACCAACCAATCAATAAAAAGGCCATTTACATGCAAAAAATAATACCTTTTTTTATTTTTGTAATAATTTGGCCTCTGCTTTGTTACACCGAATCACTCCTCCAATTATGTTGCTGACCACTACTTTGCCTTTTTTTATGGCCCCACGCGCCTCTCCCTCGTCAGCACTCACGCCCCGAAATCTTAATCATTATTATTTTTCTTTAAAAATACCATATATTTTTAAATATAATTCTTCATAATTGATTCCCTGTTAATATGGAGCGGGCCGCTCTACATGGCCCATTTAACCAACCCTCACACCACCCTATGGCCCATTAGGCCTCATTTTCTGTTTCAACCATGGGCTCCACACTTGCACTCCAGCCCAGGTTGCTACAACCAATAATTTAAATGCCCATTAATATATTCTATAATGAAATATATAAATCCATAACTCTCACCTACTCAAATTAATTATGAGTGACGTTAGAAATATAATATTGCTTGTTTTTATATATAAATAATGGAACATGGGACAAAAATTTGGAACCTTAAATGCTCCAAATAATGGGAGGGCAAAACAGGCACTTTGTAACGTCAAATTTTTCTAATTATTTGAACTAAATAATTGGCATAATTATTTGAACTAAATAATTGGCATAATTATTTTTCACCTTTTACATAAATTTGTGGTTAATTTTTTTTATTTTGAAAACAATTTTGTAAGCCACTTTTCAAGATTAACTTATTTTTATTTCAATTTTTATATATTTTAGTGAAATTATGTGTTTGATTGGATATACTAAATGATTGAAAATAGAATATTATTGATATTTAAAATTAAAAAAAATCAGTAAGTTCGCGGATGATTATTTATTTGGTACTTAAATGCGGTGGCGTTGAGTCGTTATGGGTCGTGGAAAAAGTCAACGGGAAAATTGAATTTGTGTGTGGACCCCACAACCTTCTCTTTCTTTATTTAAAATTCCAAACACTGATTTTCTTTCTTTTATTTGTCTCAAAACCCAATCCATCAATGAAAATTTCTCCAAGACCCGATCCATTACTCCGTCAGTTCAACCACCGCCGCCGCCGCCGCCAAAAATGATGAACAGATCCGAATCCACAAACCCATACCCGACCACTTTCGTCCAAGCCAATACGTCCTCCTTCAAACAAGTTGTCCAAATGCTCACCGGATCGCCCGAAACCGCCAAGCAAGTTTCGACACCCGATCCGCCTTCCAAAACCCATATCCCATCCATCAAATCTATCCCCCAACGCCCACACTCCAATTTCAAGCTCTATGAGCGTAGAAATGCCCTTCGTAACCTCCAAATCAATCCCGTTTTTGCCTCTGTTACTGCCGGTTTCTCGCCCAGAAACCACCCCGAAATCCACTCTCCCAGTATGCTGGATTTCCCGTCGCTGGTCATCAGCCCCGTCACGCCGCTCATTCCCGACCCCTTCGGCCGATCGCAGCCGTTGAATTCTGAACCGTCGAACAATGTCAGTAGTAATCCGGGTTTGGACGTGGAAGCAGAGGCTAACGCCATTAGAGAAAAAGGGTTTTATTTGCACCCGTCGCCGACCACCACTCCCAGGGAATCGGAGCCTCAGCTTTTGCCTCTTTTTCCGATCACTTCCCCTCCACGACCTGGTCCAGGTCCAGCTAGCTCTTCTCCTCCCTGAATTCAGTGGCAATTAAGATATTTATTAATTTTTTAAAATTTTTATTTAATCCCTTTGGAATTCGAATCGTGAATGCTGTGGAGAGGAGAAAGACGTCTGTAATGGGGTTTATTTGCAGAGAATTTCAATGGAAAATCCTTGTTACTGTTGTAAAATTCAATGTTTTTACCGTTCGGTAGTCAGGTTGTTAAAAAATAAAAAATTAAAAAATTAAAAAATTATTACCTACCCTTTATAATTATTCAATACAAATATATTAAAAATTTATAAACAAACACAAATCAACCTATAATCCCGATAATTGCAGATATAAGAAACAAAGGAATGAAGCCTGAGTGCCATTTTTACAACATTGAGTTACAAGAATGGATGCAGTCAAAGGAAAAAATGAAACAAAGGAATGAAGCCTTTCCCTGCTCTTCACTTCCACAACTCTTCCATTGGGATGCCACGCTCCCTTGCGACATCCCGAAACTGTTTCATCTTCATCACGGCGACCACCGTCGCTCTGGCATTGTTGAGGGCATTATTACTTCCTAGTTGCTTCCCTAACGCATTCTCGACACCCGCCATTTCGAGGACGATTCTCACTGCTCCACCAGCAATCACACCAGTACCGGGAGAAGCAGGTCTTAGCATTACTTTTGCTGCTCCATAATCTCCCTCCGACCTACAAGTTTCCACACTTTACTTACCCAACATTTACACTAACACACGCCAACCCAACATGTGTACAGTACTTTACCACCATTCATAATTTGAGGTTTCCTTTATAAAGTTTGATTTGGCTTCTCAATTCCTGGAATCTGCTAACGTTTACATCTAATAGACGCAAAGTAAACAATATCTGCTAGCAGTGAACTTGGACGGTTACATTTTGTCCAAGGCTTATAATATTCTAATTCCTTTGGTCATAAAAAGAAGTCTGGAAGCCGTTGAAGATGGTTGGAAGTGAGTCTCACATTAGCTAATTTCGGGAATGATCATGGATTTTGGGGAAGCCCAAAACAAAGCCATGAGAGCTTATGCTCATAGTGGACAGTATCATACCATCGTGGAGAGTCGTTAGTGATTCCCAAGAGAAGCTTGTGATGAGAAGGACAAGTTCTCTATAGTCTAATTGTAGTCTAATTGCAGCAGGCTCTACATAAAACTGGGAAATATACTTAAAAACATAGTCATCTGCAATAGACAACTAAAAAACATCAAAAGAATGCCAGCCACAAGCAGCAAATACCTTCACAGCGACCAACTTGAAATGATGATTCAAAGTTCAAACCGCATACAGACTACAGAATTCGTATTAACTAAAAACAAATCATATTGGTTGGAAGGGGAACGAAGTATTCCTTACAAGGGTGTGGAAACGTCTCCCTAGTAGACATATTTTAAAATCGTGAGGTTAACGATACATAATGGACTAACGGCTAACGGTAAGCTTAGGCGGTTAGATTCAAAGCATTCCTACAGATCACAATAATAATCCAATTCTAGTCTTCCTTAAATCCCATATTTTTATACTTCAAACCCTGCAAAGGTGGGGAATGAACATTCCATCTTTGAACGCATTCCCATATCAGCAAACCAAAGTGTAACAATAGAGCTGCTACAGAAATTCCAAGAAGTACAATAGAACATAGCCCAAAATTCGAGAATAAGCGTAACAGTTCTACTTAGTAAATGGAAAATGAAATGACTAACCTGTGGGGAAATGTTAGGTACTTGGTCATGGGAACAGTGACAATATTCCGGCGAGCATTGATGGCCGATTTCTGAACAGCGGAGATGACTTCTTTAGCTTTACCAACACCAACACCCACTTGCCCCTTTTTATCACCCACAACAACAATTGCCCTAAAATGCAACTGTTTCCCACCTTTAACCACTTTAGTCACCCTACGAACTTGCACAACCCGCTCGTCGAACCCATCCCGCGCCTTCTCCTTCCTGGCCTTCGATCCGAATCCGCCCACTTTTTTCATCTTAGAATCCATTACATAAATGTCGTTTCCCAGAACACTGACTCCACTGTAAGCCGGCCCATAGAGCTCCTCGTAAGCGGCCGCAATTTCATCCTCGCTTTCCAATGGGCCTTCGTCGAAGGAGGGAGGGGCAACGAAGCCTTCCGGGACTTCGGGGGGGTCGTAAACCACGTCTTCTTCGGGATTGACACTCTCGAAGAAGGTGGTCTCGACGTCTGAGGGTTTGGCTCGAGCTACAGAGAGAATCAAGGAGGAGGAAATTGGGGGTACGGACACGGAGGAGTGAAGCACGGTGAAAGGCTTCAATGGTGGAATTGGTAGGCAGTAAGACGGAGAGGAACGCAGGGAAAGAGAGGAAATGGGGACGATAATCGAAGAAGCCATTGAAGAAAGGAAGGAAGGGTTGAGAGGGAGGGTCTGTGGGTTCAGAGATGGAGGCTTATCCCCAAATGGACTCCACATGGGTAAGGCGTTACGACTAAAGGAAACCCGGTCCCAACGACGTCGTTTTGAATATGGATAATTCCATTCGTTCAATTTAAAAAAATACCCTGTTTTCAATTATATCTCCAAATTTAAAATTAAAAAAAAAAAAAAAAAAAAAAAAAAAAAAAAAAGAATTTCTCAATCAATTTAATTAAACTTAAAGAATATCCCATATAGACATAAATATAAAAGGATTAAACAAGGCTGGCCATATCAACAAAATTAACAAGGGTGTTCATAAGTATAACAAAAGCAAAGAAGATAGAAGAAGAGAAGGCCAGAAAGTAGGTAGAACAAGAACAGTGTCATATATAATATAATGATTACACAAAAACAGAGCATCTGGCGAGCGGTTGCTGAATGGTGGGCCTTATATGTTCACGTTCTGTCATTGCTCAAATAGTCAAAAAGAGGGAACTTGAATCCACTAACTTCCGGCAGAGTATCAAGCCCTCTAAAGCAATCCTCCAACCCATTCCCCGCCTGCAAATCCTCCCCCCCTTCCTTATTCCCATTCTTCTTCTTATTATTATTAATACTATTATAAATCCCTTTTGCAGCAGCTCCCATCATATCGGAGGAGGAGGGCTGCGGAGTAGTGCTCAAATATGAATCCGAAGCCATGAGGGCGTTGTTGTTGTTGTTGTGGCTGCTGTTGCTGCTGCTGCTAGTGCTGCTGCTGCAGGACAGCGGGCGGTCCTCGTCTTCTGGCTTGTGTTTGAGCTCTTCGATCAACATAGCTAAAGAGGCGTCCTCTTCTTCGTCTTTAATGCACATGTTTGTGAAAGAACACTGCTGGTTGTTCTTGTTGTTGTTGTTCTTGTTGTTCCTCACCAGCTCCTCATTTTCTTCCCTTGAATCATTCTCACCTTTCACAACCGCCACGTACTGTCCTCGTGTACAATCACACACACACATATATATATGCAACCCACACATACTCAACAACAATAAAATTCAAATTTAAATTTAAACAACTCCCGGACATAATAAATCAATTATACCAATTATTAATGAAGTTTTTTTTTTTTTTTTTTTTTAATTCATCTCTTAACCTATACTTAAAATTAATTCAAATAAAACAAATAAATACCTAGATAGTTATCCATATTTTTTTATATTTTGGGAAGGTTTCCACCCGCTTGAAAATAATCCACCATTTTTTCTCCTCTTCAATTGATGTGTGATCTCACAATCCACCCGTTTAGGGTCCAGTGTCTTCACTGACACTCATTCTCCTCTCCAATTGATATGGGACCCACCAACCCACTCTCTTCAAGACCCACCTAGTGTCCACCTCCCCTCTCCAATCGATGTGAGACCCCCTCCGGGGTTCAACCTCCTCGGTGGCATATCATCCAATGTCTGGCTTTGATACCATAAGTAACAGCTCAAACATACAAGCTTGATCTTTTTTCCATCTGAAGTTTTATCAGAATTTTTAAAACACATATGTCTGCAGCTTTCTAGAAAAATGTTTTGTTTTCTCATTTGACTAATAACCCAGTGAGAAGAAAAAAATGGGCTCTTATTTATTTATTTTTTAATAAAAAAAATGTAAGGGTAGAGAATTAAAAAGATAATTTTGAGTTAAAATTGAAAAGAAAATAGGATGAAAAAGAAAGTGGGAAATCCTATCTGGCAAAAAGAAAGTAATTATAGGAAGAAGAAATAAAAATGATATGGTACGTGTGGAAAGTCGCTGTTAATATTTGTCCATATTATTATTATTATTATTTCTTTGTTTTCCTTTTCCTTTTCCTTTTTGGGTCTCATCTCTTTACGCATCTTTCCAAGCGTTACTAAACCACCATATTAGGAAACCCCACACATCATAATTATCTTACTAATTTTCATAAAATTCTAAATCAAAGTCAAATTTTGGAGCCCCCAAAAAAAAATTTGAAAAAAAAAATGATACTCACCATGTTCTTGCATTCATCCTCGTAAAGGGTCATTAAATCTCCTATCTTCAGACCATTTTGTCTAACAAAATCACCTAAATCGCATCAAAAAACACATACAAATCTGTAATCATCATCAAAAGAACAAGAACAACAAGCAAAGTAATGAGTGATTCTATGGGATTGAAACCTGTGTTTTCCAGCACATACATTCTACTTCTGTTGTTCGCCCAGTACCTATAATTAAATTGAATCCATTCGTACACGAAGAACACGAAGAACAAGAACAAGAACGCGAACAATAAATAGGATTTTTCTTACTTGTATTTCATGGCCCATTTTTTGTTTGAGTGGACCTCTCTCATCACAATTTGGATGCCTTCCTTATCAGTGAGCAATGGTAGATTCTCTTCTGCCTCCCTCTGTAATAATATGAGCAATTCGTCAGGAAATTAATAAATAAAAGTTTTAAACTTGATAGCTGTTTGAGTGCTTTTCCCCATTTGCATGTTTTTCTGGGGATTATTTTTATGTTATTTTCACTGTTCTATTGGATTTTAAACAAATTTCAAAATACAAACCTTGGGGAGGACGATCCTGCCCAAAGACCCCACATCGCTGTTCTTCAGGTCCTTCTTCAGCAGCATTCTAAGAATCTACGAGCAACAATAACACCAACAATATAATAATAATAATGATGGGAATAATAAAAATCAAAACTTGATGACACCCACCTTGTTATCTGGCGTGCAGAGGGTAAAATTATTCGGATTGGCGTTGTTATGTGTATCGGTGTTCAGGAAGTGGGTAGCCATTAATCCCTTTGAATACTCATCGTTATTATAACCAAAACCGGAAGAGGAGGCGGCGGAGGTGGAGGAGGAAGAAGAAGAGGTTCGACTTAAAGTAAGGGTTCTTTGGCGGGCGAGTCTTCTCTTACTTCTAGCCACTTTGGTACTCCAAGCATCAAGAACCCTTCTTCCTTCGTCTTTTTGAAATAAAGAAGTTGAGAGATCGTTGAAGCCGTAGGAGAGGAAGGCGGAGGAAGGCGGGAAATGGGATGGGGGTTGGTCGTGAGGGGGCGGAGGAGGAGGAGGAGGAGGAGGAGGGTTTGTGAAAAAATAGGATTTTGGGGCGGGGGAGGAGAAGCCTAAGCAGTGTTGTGAGAGAATAGGTGGGAGATGGGAGTCTTGTGGAGGAGGAGGAGGATGGGAGAGGAGAATGGTGGCGGCGGAGAGAGTGGCGGAGGAGAGTGGAGGCAGATCGTAGTGGTGGTTGTCATCGTCCATATGAATGGTAATTAAAACAAAAAGGAAAAGAGAGTTGGGGAGATGGTTGAAAGTAAAGTCTTATTTGGATGTGTAGGTCAGGCGAGCGAGTGGGGGTTAAAAAGGGTGGGAGAGAAATGGGGTTTGGGAGAGGGAAATGAGCGGTCCGAGGCGGCGGAGAGACTGACAGGTGGGCGGAAGAGTGTGGGTTTTGGGAAGCACATTCATCTGAGCCAAAAGGTCAAGAGTAGTGTGACTTGACTATATATATATATATATATATCGAGATATATAGTATTAATTTATTTTTTATACACCCAATTTTTATTATACTTATTTTTAAGTAATGCTACGAAATTCATAAAATTAAATAATATATTATTTAATAACGTGTCAAATGTTAAATAATGAGGAGTGTTTTTTTGGCTCGTTCCTTTAGAATGAAACTAAATACCATATGAAGACATCTGGGAAAAGAAAATTTTAAAAATATGCTATAAATTTAATCAGTAAATTTTAATGTAAAATTTTACCCTCGTTAAAAGGATAATATTTACATTTATTTAGTCTCAAAATTTTTAATGAATTTGTAAATTTCTAAAAATTTATAAGGGTTTAGATAGTTTTATATTGGTGTTATTAAAAAAAATATAATAAAATAATGTATTCCCAACCTTATAATATTAAATGGTATGAACATTAATATTTTTCTTATAAAGTCGATGAAAAATACTTATTATTTTGGAATATTTAAACAGGTTGACTTATCCTTATTTTTAACTAAAAATCAATTAAATGGATAAAGAAAACAATAAATAAATTGTCGTGTCGTGTTTCATAATGTCGTGCTATAATTGGTGGCAGCGTAGATTTTTATATCTTAAAAAATAAATCTATTGGCAGTGAGAGTGAAGAAATCGTTAAATAATTATTTTATGATATTATGTGAGAAATAATATGTAAGATTAGTCTTATTATTTATATTTAAGAAAGAAAAAAAAAGGGGGGGAAATGTGTAGAAATTTTTTTCCAAATGGAGTAAGGCTTTTTTTCTTAAAATATTTATTAAGGCTCCAATAAAATACAATTTCAATTTCAATAAATAATATACCATGTTCATAGAACAGTCAATAATAGGAAATTATCAAAATAATTTAGCGCTGGTCCATTCTTGTGTGTAATGTACGTATTTAATGGAAAATTACAGATTTTATTCTATTTATTTACGTACATAATTTAAGAGTATTAATCAAAATTTTGAAATATTTTTTTAAAGTTTAAAGATATTTTTGAAATAGAATAATAACTGAAACTAACAGGTAAGGATAATTTTGAATTTTTTTTTAATTTAAAGATTTGATTGAAATTTTTAAAATTTTAAAAATATTTTTTTAGGAAGAATTTAAAGTTTAAAAGTTATTTTTGTTAACTTGACATTTTTTCCTTAATTAATAAGTAAGTTATCATTATTACAAAACATTAAAATTCGTAACAATACCGTGGGAACTGCTGTGATGTGAACTATGATCTGGATCTTACAGAACAGACCCATCAAACGTTACTTAATCCTGCAAACGTGGCTGCAGACGTGGCTGCAAACGTGGCTGCAAAAATACTGATTCGATTTTTCTTTTTAATTTTAATTCTTAATTTTGTTTAATTTGACACTGGTCACTCTTATGAATAGATGGAAGGAAGTAAATTCTCGAAAAAAATAAATAAATAAATAAAAAATCAACCATTTCGAAAATTGAAAAACAAGTTGTAAAAATCTCATTCACGATTCTAACGAGTGTCAGTCATGTCATATATGTCAACTTTTCAAATTTTGTCGATACTTAAAAACAATTAAGTTGATTTCAGTTTCAACTTCAAGGAAACGCGGATTGGTCGTAATATAAATTAAAGAACAACTCCTTCATGTAGTGGTTGTATGTCTTACGCAACCTCAAACTTTATATAATAATTTAAACTAAAAAAAAATTATTTTACACTATATATTATATTATTTTATAGTTTTGTATTTTTTTTTTTTTTTTTTTTTTTAAGTTCTAAGATATACAGCATAGTTTTTTATTTTCGAATTATAATATATATTCAATATATATTATGGAACGAAAAATGGAGGAGGAGGTTATTATCTAATTGGCAGATATTTTTCAAATATCAAATTCCAAAGTAACGCAGGCCAGTTACCGAACAACTGCCGGGCTTGCGGGTGGGAATAATGGGCCACTTCTTTTCCCCTTAAAATCGGCCCATATTTATGCAAAATGGGCCAAGAAGGCTCATTGACTTTATTTTTTTATTTTTTAATTAAGAAAAAGATTTAAAAAAACGAGAAGCACGATGGAGCGCGTGGGACGTGAACAATTGAGGAGACTCCAAAGGAGCAGTTGAAACGGCTGAAGGACACGCGTCACCATCCTGTTTCCCAGAGACAATCATATTGCATATTTAATTATCCCAAAGGTTAAATTATTATTAAAACTAATAAATGAAAAGGACGAAATTGTAAAATTTTTTTTAAAAAAAATGTACCGATGAACGAAACCGTCAGCCACCGCCAGCGCCGCCGTTGATGGCCGCCAGAATCTGAAATATCCTTAATTTAATTTAATTTATTTTTAAAATTTTTGTTGAGCGCATCAAAAGCCACAAAACTGAGGTTTTTCCAGACCATCATGTTTTTTCTCCCCAATAATAGAAGCCGTACTTCTGCGTGTCTGAAAGTGAATATCATTTTTTGGGGGCTCACAGATTAAATTGAAAGCCCCATTTTTGGTTACGAGATGCAGCGGCGGGTTGATCATCGAATAATGAAAGCGCAGTATCAGGATCAATGGATCAATCTTTGAACAAAAGATGCAATTTTTCTGACTGGGTTTCAATGGATCGGTGGTCAGGAAAGGCCGTCTTGAGCTCATGCTCTCCGGCGGGGTGGCCACAAAGCTACATAACCAATTCTATTTCTAACCCTATGGCCGCGCCCGAAGGTGCCATTGTCTGGAACGCTGGCACCGCCCCCGCCAACCCCAGTAACAATAGTGGCGCAATTAAGCCTCCATGACATGATTTAAAGCAGCAGATACCATAGACCACAATCTTAGGAATTTGATTCTTATTTTGATTCACAATAAGAATCAAAATATTATTCTTTCACTAATTCACTTGCGCAGATCTTGATGAAATTCCAATGAGCTGATGGAATTTGAACCCAATTTTGTTCAATGCTGTTAGAACAAGAGCTAGCTAGCTAAATAGTTTTAAAAAAAAAAAAACTGAGAGGTCTGTAACAACCTAAGCCTACTGTGAGAGTGACATGATAGGTAATAAGCTAAAACAAACAATATCTATTGATGGTGGGTTTGAACGGTTACAAGATAGACACCAGGCAGTTTGCTAGCTAGAATGCTACTCCCCAACCGGGTGAATTGTGAGATCTCATGTCGAAGAAACAAAGTATTTATAATGGTGTAGAAACCTTTTCGTTTCAAATATGTTTTAAAATCGTGAGACTGACGGAAATATGCAATAGATCAATGCTGACAATACCTGAGGGCGGTGGGGTTGAGCTGTTACAAAGACTCCCCTTCAAATAAGAGAATACGATGTTTTTTCTCTAATGATAATCGAGGCACACAAATCGACCATAAATCGAACGATCAAATGGTTAAATCGAAGCATGCACGAGTGGAGTGATGATGATAACATAAGAAGCACATCACATTGCCCTACGACGCTGTGGGTACCCCGCCACCATCATTTGGTCACCTGCCCCTTGGCCAGATAACATAACCCTTTCCATTCCATTGTTGACTAAACCATTATTAATATTATATATCATATTATATGATGATACCCTCTTTCTCTTTGCTATCATTGCATGGAATTGTTTAGCGCCATGAATGCCCCTTCCAAGCTTTTAAACCATAGCTGGACTCATTGCCCACATTCACCTTCTTCTCTGCCATCATCACCCACTTCCCTTTACAATTGACCCTACTCACTCAATTACATAAACAATTACTAATCCTTGTACTACTTTAATCTATTCGAGATTATCACAACCATGATCCATTAAATAAAGCTCGTGTCAAACTTACGTATCTTAAAATTGAGCTACAAAAAAGACGATCCGTTCGTATGTTTCTTTCTTTTTATGTTGTTATTGGGGAAAGGGAAGAAAAATGACAAGATAAAAGGCCAAAAATGAAAGAAAAAAAAAGTGTCTCCTTTCCTTTATGATGCAGCTAGGCTAGCTTTGGGACCAAACTTGAATTGAAGTCACTTTAGTTTAAGAGATAGCTTCTTCATCATTAAGTGAAGCTCGAAATTGGGCAGCTCGATTATAATTTGAAAACGACTCCACATTCCAAAAAGAACTCGACTTTCATAATTAATTGTCGAACGTTAGCTTTAAAATGTCGAAAAGATCACAAATTCGAATCTAAATTTCATTACCATTACAAAATAACAAATCTTCCACTGATTTCTTCCTATACCCTTAGCTATACATACCCACGAAAAAAAAAAAAAAGAAAAGAAAAAAAGAAAAGAAAAGAAAAACGTATCCGATCCTTTGAATACATGCATGTAAGTCCATGCGTAGGTGAGATTAATCCAAATTCTAAATTGTTGATAGGATGGTATTATAGCGACGAATGAAAGAGGATCCGAGGTTCCTCTCAGCGCAATTACCTATAAAATTCTCAAACCCACATCGATAAAGTTTAAGGGTTTGAGCTGTTCTTGCAGCTGACATGATCTCTCCGATCCCACTCCTCTCCTCAACTTTATTCTTTGTCTTTTCTTATATAGACACCCAATGCTTTGATCTCCTAGAATAGAGAAGCAATTGAGGACCCATTATTCGTCGGATCATGCCAATTGCTCGTCGCCGTGGTTGCCGAGTTCCAGAACCGAGAAGAGTCGGAAAAATTTGATGGATCGACTTGCTCGGTTTGATTATGGGACAGCCTATTAAGTCAATGCGAACAAATGATTAATTTTTATACGTTCAATCTATCAATTTAAACTTTTGAGTTCAACGGTGATTTACCTGTTCAAGTCTTCCTTCATCAAACCAGCTTCGAAATTACCGAAAAGCTGCGAATTTCGATCGAATGAGATGGCGGGAGGATGGAAGTGAGTTGCATGAATTGAAATATCTTGAATTTTCTTAGGGGAATTGAAGGTTTCACGGAGATCACCTATGTGGGAAAACCCTAAACCACTGCCAATGGCGTCGAACGGCGGTGGCGGGGAAAGGTTGAGAAGACCAGAAACAGAATCAAGAGTTGAAAATTGAAGATTTAAGGGAGATGGGTTAGTGTTATGAACCCCAAAAAACATTCGGGAAGAAGGAATAATATTAGTAGCAGAATTGATGATGGAGTTGTTGTGAAGGCGAGGTTTTTGAGTTGGGGTTGACGTGGGAGTAGCGTTGACTGAGGAGAAGGAAGAAGAAGAAGAAGATTTGAGGCGCTTGTTCTTCCGGCAGCCACCACCGACGGGGACATTTCTTAGGGTTCCGCCGCGGGTCCAGTAGCGTTTACAGGCTTTGCAGAAGTGCCGTGGCTGAGAGAGGCTGTAATTGTTGTAGTAACAAAATTTGGTGTTGGAAGAATCACAACGAGGGCACTTAAGAGCAGATGCTACCGGTGGTCGTTGTTGCTGCTGCTGCTGTTGTTGTTCTTGACGGGGTTTGTCCATAATCCGGGAAGCTGAAGCCATTATGGATCAACCCTTTTTATCATTTACCAGATTCTAAAGCAAAGAGAAGAGCTTTAGCTTGAAGAAGAAGAAGAAGAAGAAGAAGAGAGAGAGGCTTAGGTGTTGTATTAGGGTAAAATAAGAGAACAGAACCAGATATTCTCTTCCAAAAGCTAAGCAACAAAAAGGGTGTCATGTTGAGTATAATAATTGGAGAGAGAGAAAGTTGTGGGCATTTGTGAATAGAGTTGAAGAAAGAAATGATGTTGCAGTTGCTACACACTTTCTCCACTCAAACAAATCATTGAAATCATGTTCTTATGGGACTCAAACATTCAAAGGCAGTGAAAGTTTTGATCTTTACAAGTTTTATGATATTTTATTAAGAGGGTTTCTTGAGTTCTTGTGAAAAATTAGAGCTTTATTAAGCTAATGTTTTTGTAATGAAATTTCACGTGGTGGGTCTGAAAAAAAACCCCATAAAAGAGATGGGAAAATTCGAAAGGGAAGGAAAAGACAAGGAGATAAAGGTAAAGGGAAGTAATTAATGGTTAAGAGGAAGCAAATGAGGGGTTATGGGAAAGGAATGGATTTTGTTTTGGATAAAGTAAGAGTACACTCTGATCTGTGCTACCAACCTCAGTTTATGTTGAGTTTAAAGTAATGTGGTTTATAGGATTAATGAAGCTTTTAATTGAAGCCTGGGCTGGCGTGTTGAAAGAATCTTTGGTTTGTTCCATAAAAGAATACCTGCCAAAAGCTTTCCACTTTATTTTCATACTCCTACACACCTCACCCCACTCTCGCCCTAAAATGGGACGCCTGTTGGAACTACCCTCCTTTCACTACCTTGCTCTGTAATTTGCACTTTGCAGCAGTGGGACTTACAACGAAAACAGTCATTGCTTGTTTAATAATGATATTATCATCTCCACCTCAGCTTGGTCTCTTAAATCTAATCTCTTTATTGGGTCGGTGGATCGTGTGTTTGAGGGATGGTTGAACCAGCGAACTCGCGAATGATGTTAGATTGGACGAGCCAATAATTCGAATGCATGTTTCTCACTATGTTGTAAGATCTTACGTTGACTGGAGAGGAGAATGAAACATTTCTCAATAAAAAAGTGTGGAATCTTCTTCCTATTAGATGCCGAGAATAATATTTGTTTACGAATGATAACAAGGGGATGGAATGCAAAATCCATGGAATAGAAAATGGATGGAAGGATAAGGAAAGGAGGGAAAGTGGATGGAAAATGTTTGAACTTGGAATTTTGTGCACCATGTTTTTCCTCAACTTCTGTGGAGCTTCCTCCATTAATTTATTTATTTATTATTATTTATTCCATAAATATATAAATTAAATAAATTTGGTAAAGAGGAAGAATATCGTAAAAGAGAAGTAAGAATTGGAATTAGTGAAAGGGGGTGGTCCATAAGCACAGCACAGCCACAATTTCATTCAATTTCTTCCCACCACCGCCACCGCCACCGCCGCCGTCCCCATCAATCAAGAGAGATCAGAAAGAAACTAGTTCAGAGAGGTAGATGCAGCCATCAATGGCTGACCACAACCCAACTTGCAGACACAAACATCTCTGTCCTTTGATTCATTATCACACTTTTGTGTAATAAAAGCACCCCACTCATTTCCCCATCTCTTCCCTTCATTTCATCATAATCACGCATTCCCTTACCTTCAATTCCACCCAATCCTCTAATATATATATATATTGTTCAACGATTAAACCAATCTGAACAATATTTCTTCTTTGGATCATGGAATCAACTTCAGGCCCATTTTTCACAGTGAAAGACTGAAGGTCCGTAATGACGACGCAAAACTTGGGCCTGTAGGCCTGGTTCCTGCAGGAAACTTCCTAAATGGGCTCAATATTAATCGTAAGATCACGCGTAAGGGAAAACTATTAATATTTGGTGGTGGTGAAGATTCTAGTTAGTTAGTGGGAGAAACATGAAAAATGGAAGTTCAATACAACTTTTAAGACCATGCGTAAAGGAAAAATACTAATCGTAAAGGGAGGTTTCATTTCAAATACCTGTTGGTGAAATAAAAGAATCGATTCAGAACATTTAGAATCGTAGCTAAATGTCTTCATCTCTGAAGCCATGGAGCCAATCATATAAAGATATAGAAGAACACACTCAAAACCAAAAGCAACGCTGTTTTTAATCATTGTGATGCAGTTCCCATCAGTTTTCTTTCATCTGATCAGACGTTTCAACCTGTAGAATGCCCAAAGTTCGAATGGTCATAGCTTGCTACGGATCACATTAGATGGAAGTTTTTCCTCCTTGTTATGAAGAGTTGACTTTCGGAATACTTCTCGTCGTTCGGCAATGAACTTCGCAAATCGAGAACCTTTCCCCTTTGTTTCATGGTCTCCACCTGGCAATTGAGGCAGATCAGGCAGAGGAGAGGGCTTGGGAGATCGCTGTGACATCAATGCCCATATAGAAGAAAGCTGTTCATCTGGTTCATCCAGGACTTTTAGGACTGAGAGGTCCTTCATGTCTGCAAGTGGAAAAAACACAGCAATTAGAATTAGCACACATGGCGTGGCAAGTTATGGTCATGGATCGTAAATAAAAAAAGCTGGAAAAATCACAGTAGGATTAATTCAGCTGGCGCACCTCTAAGGAACCAATGAATGGGTTCCAAAGCTGCACAAGGTATGCTGAAGTTCAAGTGTGGAATAATAGCTCCTCGCCCATGCCTCGCATTGCTGTATCAACATTTCACAGAAATTATCAACTTCCAGAGGTAATCCACCATAAAACTGATGGTGGCTCGGTATTAGAAATCATTGACTAACAACACTAAAAAAGCAGGCATATCATTTAACTTGTTCCCACTTATGTGTATCTGGATAAGAAAGCGATAACATTAGTGGACTGTTTTCATAAACTACCAGAGAATCAAGGAACAAATCTAATAAACAAGCATAATCTGATGTGGATAGATTGATCTTTATTTGTTGGCACTGTACCTTGTAACAAGTCCAATCATATGCCCTTCTGAATTGACAACAGCACCCCCACTACAACCAGGATGCACTGCAGCTGTTGTTTCAAGCATCGCCGGAAAATATTCTAATGAATCTCCTTGATGATAAGATGGGGGAATCTTTGCTTTCACCACATTGGCTACCACACCAGAGCAAACAGATGGGGAGAAGCCTAACAAAATTCAAACTCGATTCAGTTAATCTAAAAAGGGAAAAAAAAAAAAAAAAAAAAAAAAAAAGAACTAAACTTCATCTGTGTAATGCAAATAAAAAATCCTTTTCCTTCCAATGAATCCATTTTGGCAATCAAGTAAACCCATTAAAAAATAATAATGGTGACTGCTAAATAACTGTTGAAACTGAAAATATTCCTCCGTCTGGTTCATCCCTAATCCTAATAGAACTTTTTCTAACACCAATTTAACATGCCAAACTAAATCACACAACAAATTTGACAAGAGGTACCTGATTTCGGTCCCAAAAGTCCATGTCCGATAACATGTATCTTTGATCCTGCGGACGGCCATGAAAAATCCATAATAATAGATGAGAGCTGCTCTGGAATTTGCTCAAGCTGCAACAATGCAACATCCCAAGGTCCCTTGCAGATGTACAGCACTTTAGCATCACACCATATCCAATGCTCAGCATGATTCAAGCGAACACGCAAGTTTCTACGACCATAGTTAGCAAAATTCAACTTACTACCCTCAATTTGGTTCTGGAGAAGAATATTTGCATTCTTAGAGGCATTTTGTGTTAAATTTCCACTCTTTTTGCGGCCAAAATCACCATTGTGCATTGAACACAGAGAACGCTCAGTGTAGGACTGCAGCAGCTTGGCATTTTCAATCGATCTTTCTCCACTAACATTTGCTTTCCCAAATCTCCATGGCTCTATCAAGTGGGCATTGGTGAGTACTAGGCCTTGGCTATTGAGCAAAACGCCAGATGCCCATATTCCTTCACCAATTGTAACAAGACAAACAGAAGCCATTGCCTTCTCAATTTTAGATGGGAAAGGACGAGAACAACTAGAGTTTTCTTGGATACTGCAAAAGGCTCCCTCAAATTTGTGTTCCTTATTCATTGCCTCATTCCCCACAGCACTAATACACCCATTGTCGTTGTCAATCCTTTTTCCAGCATCATAAGCCCCTAGAAGTAGACCACTGCAAGCAGTGGCGATGGCTCCCCATGGAATCAACAGCTGTTACCCAAGGATAGAGTCTCACACAATGCAATAACTCCAAGAGATATTAAATTAATAGCACATAAAAAGAAGCAAACAGTATCGTTATACCTGAATCTCAGCCCCAGTCATATAATGCACAAGTGGTCTAATCAGAACACCGATGAGACATGCATGTTCATCAAAAACCGGACAGCCTTCCATTCCTAACAGATAAAGTATCATAATTGTAAGAAAGAAACCACCAGAAGAAAACAGAATATAATAGAACAGATAGATGTGCATACCAGGAAGGCACCGCATGTCAGCAATCAGCAATGACTTGCTCGAGTTAGGAGGGTAGCAATTGGAAATTGATCCAACCGATATGCTAATTTGAGCAAACAATCAAAGACTACTAGTCACAAAAAATACAGCAGCTAACTTTTGGAGTATAAAAAATGCAAAGAAATATCATGTCTTCGTGTGTGAGCTTTAGACATAAATGACAAGAAGCATTTTTCAAACCCATCTTTTGCAGAAATCACTCGGCGCAAATTTCAAATCCAAGAATCAGTTCTAACAATTTGTTGACATGATGAGCCTATATATTGAAGGTACTGGTCCAAGGAAACTGTCAAATTATAACTAAAAGGCTCTATGGTCTTTTTTGCTTTACAAATTGTATGAGGAAAGTAGTCCTCTTTTTTTTCAACACCTCATAACTCATCATCTGTAATTTACAGCATGAAGTAAATATAGACTGAACCAGAATTATTTGGTAGTATATTTTACCCTTTAAAGCGATTTGGCTCGGCAACCAGAAAATAGATAGCAAATTCAGAAACATGCTGCCAAAAAGAAAAACCTTCTATAGCCATCTGCAGAATTTATCTATCAATTAACTACTAAAGTCATCACTGAGATTCCAGTATACCATTTCGCCATACTGATATCAATACTAGCTGAACTAGAAAAACATGAGAGGAACAGCCACTATCATCTAGGATTATACAAAGTTCAACGTGAATACAGTCCTAATAATTTGCTAGTCTTGACCAGTTTTAAGAACAATAAAACTTTATTTTACCAAATGTTAGAGAAAATTGACCTACCTGTTAAGGAAATGCACCGGTGATAGAACACCAAAAGGGGAACCAACAGCAAGAAGAAAGGATCCTCGCTGCCTTGAGGGAGATAAACGGATGTTTGGCATGTCCTAGAAAGAGTCCAAATATAATAACTAACAGTAGACATCTACAAGTCAAGGAGATAAGGCTACGAATATTCATGAAATGCCTATCTACAGTTTACAAAAGAGCAATTTTCTAATGAATGACAGGTAAGGAGAGGTAGAGATTCACCTTTGAGAATGAGGGAACACCAAGAATAGCCATTCTTATTGTCAAGTCATTATTCTTGTTAGATCCTTCCGTATCCAAATATCTCTGGCTCCCAGCAAAGGTATTCTCGTCATTTTCAATCTGAAGATAAACAAGAAACTACACTCAGGAGACTAAAATGAAAAAAAAAAAAAAAAGGACAAAAATATGGTGACAAAACAAAAGATAAATTGGTGGTTTCAATCTTTGATAAATAGAACAATACTTGAGAAAAGCCAATGAATATATAACTAAAAGGAACTAAATAATGAATTCTCAACTGAATATCGCTGGCTCTCTTAAAGTGATTGTTCCCCAAATATAATTAGTACAAATTGGGGCAACTCTGTGAAGCGTAATGGAAAGCTTAGTTGATCTAGCTAGGTGTCTCCTTCAAGCATTATATTTGGCTTTGTTCTAATCCTCATTTGTGTCCCCTTTTAGTTCTACTTTCCACCAAAATAATAAAAGGTTTTCACTTTTTTAAAAATAAATGGTAGTTACAAGCGAATTAATCTGATAATGCCCAAATGCAGCTTCTTTGAGGTGAACCTCCGAACAAGATTCTATCTACATTGCAAGCCAACCTTTTTTTTAGTTTTCTATAATGGTTAACTGAGATGTCTCGTGTTATATAGATTACAAGAGAGAGGAATGTGTATACGGTGATTGAAGTTCTAACCAGAGTAGAACTCCCGGATGTGAAATCTCCGCATGATTACACCATGGTAATTCAACCTTTTTTTTTATCAACCCAAACATCACTCACCATTCTGAAGACTTACATACGATGGCTCTTCATAGAGAAAATTTTCTTTACAGAATAATAATTAGAACAACCGCTAAATTTCATTTATCAAGAGTTAGGTTCATTTCTTTCTTCAAGCAAGTTTTGCTTTAGTTCATTAGTAAAAGACAGCAGATTTAAAACCTGTCCCCGAAGAGAATCCCTGAAGGATGGAGAACCATTTTTATATGAGGCCAAAGACCAGCCGACCTCCCATCTCTGATGTAATGAATCCAAAGAAGCATCCATGACTGGTTTAAGAGCAGAGGCAGCTGTAGGTATATCATACTGCAAACATGGTATCTAAATAACATGAAAACAATTGCATGCCAGATAAATAAACTCAAAAACATGATAAAAGATAGAAAAAAAAAAGTGCACTTGCTTGTTATCGGAAGCAGAGTAGCTGAGTAAACATGACATTGTTGGAAAGGACCCGTAATCCTAAATTTATGTAATGTTGGTTTATACGGCAATGGGATCAGCAAACTTGTAGTTCAAAATAAAACGCACATAAGAAAAACTATAGGCTAAATTTTATCCACGATTACAGAAATTTACCCTGCGATCTAAGCATCGCCCTCGAAAAAGAGAAGTCGAATTTGGATTTCATGAAACTGTTAGAACCCCAACTAATTAATAAAAAAATAAGAATGCCTACCAAAGCCAACAAGTGGGCAGCATGCCAATGTGGAGTTTTACTAACATCAGAATCTCTCTCCATCAATGAGTTACCCTGTGCAGCAATGATTAATAATGTGTGATTTTAAATGCCAAATTAACCATTCAAGAAGAGCTGTGAACTTATCAAATATACAATTACAACCTTATAAATTATACCTCAACCATAATATCAATCTGAACACCAGGAATTAGCTCAGGCTTTCCCTGCAGCTCATATATTGGATAATCAAATATATTAACCCAGGTAATGACATATATGACAAGGGGAAACGATAATTTATAACTAAAACAAAACCAGAACATACATTTCCCCCCCTCTACAGTATTGTAAACGAAGTTAACCTTGTGAATAGTATTTCTGTGTTGAAGTGGCATAAAAGGCTCAAAAATGGAGGAAACAGTCAGAACCAACGTTGCAAATTGATCCTTATAATTACCAAGATGCTTAGCGACCCTGGTATCATACAGGGTTTCAGGTAATATCATTCCAGATGCTGAAAGAGTTGTCCTCCCAGAACTTTACATGCCAAAAAAGATAGAGGGAATCAATAAATCTTTTTCCAAGTTAAAAATATACAACCCTTAAATAAATCTATCAGATAAGAAGGTTCTCACTGATACTGATGGAATGCATGTTTTTGCATCTTCAGGCCCTTCGGGTCCTAAATCATAAGGCTCGCACTGATTTTTCACCATCTCAACGGAAATTGCAAGCACGGGAACATGGAAAAGGGGCAAGAAAGATAAGGACTCACAGGGCCTTGGACTCTGACCATGACGGCAAAATTTCTGGCATGATCCACAACTTCCCGCGTAGCCATGACAGGAGGACAGGCTGGTTTGGAGGAATAGTACAAATACAAATAAGTTCAATTGCACAAACGATTATGCACAGTTTCCACCATTCCCATGAAAATAAGCTTAGAATTCAAAGGACAGCTAATAAAATGAATCTGCTATTCGCTTCATGTAGAAACTTGCAATTTATAAAATCACATAAGCTAAGCCAGGCATCTACATTATAACACTTATTCCAATTAAACAAAAGGATTCACAACACTCCTGTTGAATTCACTGATCTGGATTTTCTGGTCTTAATTTTGCATTAAGAAAGGATACTGATTTCTATATCTACAACTCACTCGTTTCTCCCACACCCTACGAAGCTCCTCAAGGCACTAGCATATCATCAGAGGCTTTCCAACCAATACGCATAGGATTGTACAATTTAAAAGAAAATGCAAATAGATCATTTACACATAGGATTATAATCTTTATTTTTGTCATAAAAATACATATTCACATCAAATACTAAATTAATTTTCTTGGTTGTTTGAAATCTTAATAAAATTATTAATCTCTTTATTTTTCTGGACATAAATGAAAATTATTTAATTTTCAATGAAATTTCTATTCACCGTTTTCTAAAACCTCAACTTCTGTTAAATATCAATTACATTCTTACTTTTCATTATTTTCGTAAATATAAGAATATTTCTAATAACTAAATTAAAATGGGAGTAAAAAGATAAAAAATTACATTGTTTACTATACAACCGAAGTATGGATAACAATCAAAATCAAAAGTTTTTCCTCCAAGCCAATATCGTTAAAAAAGTGACCAAGAAAACATCTTTAGAAATTATGTTCGATACTTATCTACGTTAGGTATTACATTCTGTGACTCATTTTCTAGTTTTTTTCCGTCTTAGTTTGAGCTTTGATATTAATCACTTCGTTTATAATTGTATGAATTACAACCTGAGTACTTGATTACTTCTTAATGAGAAATCAAATTGGGGAAAAGTCGAAAATCATAACCTCTCAAAATAACTTCAACGATTAATCTGAATTGTACGTCAAAATACATTGGAGAAATTACTGTTACACCAAGAATTAATGAATAATTGTTAACCCAGGGAAGGCGCAACTAATCAAAACTATCTTCCATATTCATCTGGTTCAAGATTATCCACCGAACGCCCTTATCTATTATAATCGCATAAAATTGACCATATTCGATGCTAATTTCCGAGAAATTAACATCAGTTTCAGATGCCTTGCACGGAAGGAGATAAGGAAATGAAAGAAAGAAGAAGAAGAGGAATGAAATGAAATGAAGAAAGAAAGGAAGGAATGAAGCTAGCTTCGTTATTAATCTAAACATAGCTACAAAAAGATTAAAGAGAAATAAATTATAAAAAAAAAAAAAAAGAGAGAGAGAGAAAGAAATGAAGCAAACTTCATTATTAATTCAAGCATAGTTACAGAAGATTAAAGAAAAATCGGGCCGAATGAATTACCTGTGAGGTACAGTGAAGAATCGAGATGAAGAAGACGGTGTTGAGGTCCTTGAGGATAGCAGCCGTCGGTAGAAGCAATCAGGCAGTAGACCTTCTTGGGGGGCGCGCGGGCGAGGAGTGCGCGAAACGAGGCCGCGAACGGGGGAATGTGAGTCTACGTCTTTATATATATGGGTGTGTGTGAGTTGTGACTCTGGGCCTGGGGGTAAAGATATTCGACAGTATTATCTTACTAAAATAAAATAATAATTATAAAAACTAAATATTGCTTAATATTAAATGGTAATTACATTTAGAATTGGTTAATATTAGGTAAAAATTGCTTTTTCGTTGGCTATAAATAGGAAACAAAGCGGGAGGCGAGAGAGCATTCCTCTGGTTCTGAAGAAACCCAAGCGGATCACCAAGTTGCATTTTTGCGCCTCTCTGAATCAGTCTTTTACAAGCAAAATCCCTTGAATATGGTTTCCAACATGATACCTGAAGAGGTCGAGCAGAACGAAGACATTGTTCTTCGGTTAAACAAATTGGTCATGGAGGATTCAGATCCAGAATTCAAGAAAGAACAAGATGATCGAAGCCTTGCAAGCGAAGAAACCGATGGCGGATTCAAGCCTAAAATTCAAGAAGAAAATGCGGAGGATCTCGATAACGATGCATCACTTTCTCGAAACGGTATCAAGAAAAATCCGATCAATGATGACGAGGAAGAATCGAATCGTTCAAGTCTTGCAGACCTCCAAGTTCTTCTTCCAACCAAAGAAAAAGAAAAGAAAGGGGAAAACAAAGAAGAATCTGTAGCGGAATCTCACGAGATGAAAATAGCGACAAAGAAACTTGAAGAAGAATCGTTTGATCCGTTTGATTCAAGTTTGGACACTCTGGAAGCACTGGAGAAAATCGTGTTGGAATACTACGAGTTCCTCAACTACGCATTACGGATTTTGAAGAAAGGGATTAGCGTGAATCAGAATACAGACAGCCAATAATATAGGTATTTACCGGGAAAATTAATTCATCGGGAAATTGAAAATGGAAGATAAAAGAAAGAATCTGAGAAATTTAGAAATTTAAGCTGTTCTGTTCCTCTGCTTACTGATGGATTTGAGGTTGATTTTAGATTTTAGTTTCAGATTTTTTCTTTTGTATAAATAAATCAAAGTTCTTCCAATCTGTCACGATGAACTAGATTCTTCTTCCAACAGCATATGATTTTTTTTAATTTAATGTTCTTGAAAGTAATGGTAAGTAAACTTGACATGAAACAAACAAATAAAAACTAAAATTTGGGGTTTTCCTATAATTTGATGTTCTTCACTGTCCATGATTACTTTCAAATTTATCAACGGCATTTGTTCTATAAACAGTAATCTTTAAATCTCTCCGAGGAAAAAATAAAAAACACTATCCGCATTAAAACTAAGCCCATTTTGCCATCAAAGACATGCCTCCAGCGCCCAGAAAAACCGCAACGTAAGCCCATATATGAAGCGTGAGATTGGCTTGCAACTTGGGCCCCATGAAATCAAACGCCAACAAATCAACCAATGCCATATAATTCAGCAACCCAGCAGATGAAGCATTCAAAATCCCCACAACTATAAGAGCCGTGGGACTATTATCACTATACACATTCGACAATCCAATCCCCAATGCTATTCCAAATGGCGTCGTGATCGAGAAGAACAACACCATGATTGCTTTCATCTTGAACCCGTATTCCGCTTGCAGAATGCACCCTCCAAGCCCCATCCCTTCAAACAGCTGATGGAAGCAGAGAGCAGCGATGAGCGGCCTTATGGTGCACGGATTTTCCGAAGCCCCCATTGAAAGCCCTATCACCACCGAATGCACAACGATCCCTGCTTCTAATAATTGCGCAATAACGCGGTGTCGTACCAATTTCGCACCAAGTTTTTTATTGGTTCCTTCTTCTCTCCCCAAGTTGTCATCGATTTCCATGCCCTCGTTCTGTTCTTCTTCTGCAACTTGAGCCTCCATCAACTCTTTCTTGTATCGACTCATCGAAAACGAGTCCAACATTAAAGTCATCACAGCCGAAATCATGGCTATGAATGTGGTGAAAGGGAATTTCCGCCATGGGTTCTCCGGCAAACAAGGGGATGTCAAGCAATTGAACGAATCGGGCAAAACGTGCATATACCCAGTGGCTAAAATCACGCCGGAGGCAAATGCCTTAACGATTGCGAAGGGGCTTCCCTCTGGTTGAAGCAGCGGTACCGCGCGGGAGAACAGGGGAAGACAAACGCCGATCATGCTCGCAACTAAAATGTTTGCGATGGCGATGAGTTTGAGTTTGAGGGACTTGGGTCTGTCATGGCAGCCTTGTTGGAGCTGAGTTTGGCATTGGGAATTAGGAGTTGGAATTGACTCCGAACACGATGGAGTCCAGAAGGAGACGAGAAGCAGAAGCACTATGAGTGCATGGAGTCTGAGATTACGAGCCATGGCGCAAAAACTAATCGAAGAAGTGGGAGTTATTAGCTGATTTCTGTCGAGATTTAAGGGATTCAAACTGCTCTGTGAAATGGCAGTAATAACCTCCATGAAATGAAGGGTATTTGTTAAAGCTGACGTGGAACGGTAAAAAGTGAGGTAGGCGTGTGGCAGTTGTGACGTACACACACTATGACTCGACCTTTCGAGTAGATTTACTATCTAAAGCTGACGTGTCATTGAGTATCGACTTTTACCGTGTGTTCCAATGCCACATAGATAATTGCTCTCTCTAATTGGCGTTTTTTATTTAATATTTTGAATATAGTTTATGTTTAAATCCTATTTTAATTAAAAAAATTAATTTAATTTAATCATATCAATAAAATATTAATGATTATATAGTATAATCATATATTTATAAGTTTTTGTGAAATCTTTCAGTGATAACACAAATATCTATGCTAAAAAGTCAGAAGATACCATTCCAAACTCCTATGTAGAAGACATGGATGAGGTCATCTTTCACTTTCAGCCACGATTTAAACAACAAAATATGACGTCGATGCCATCTTATCTGAACAAACTACCGTCAACAAATTAATGTTTTTAAACGGAACTTACAAAACGATTAAATCGCACTCATGTCAGCATTAACTAACATTATCACCCAACTTCAATAAACTCAACAAATCTCAACGGAACCTTCTTTATATTCAATATAAAAATGTTATCCCAACTCACCATCCATAAAATATCTCCCCTATCATGAATCCCGACCCTATTCAAACTTGAGAATTTAGGTGACCGGTACCTATACCTCTTGACCTAGATATACAAAATATATATATATATATATATATATATATATTTATTGTATCAAGAACCATTAGTAGTAAAAAAAAAAAAAAATCTATCTAATATAATTATATATACCTTAAAAAAAAGGTTTGAATATTTATTTATTTATTTTTGTACATCCTGACCAAGTTTACCAGTAGAGATGTATGGATGTGGTGGGAATACTACGCATTTCTCGTCTTTATTATGAAATTTTCCATTTATTTATGTGGAGATAGATTGTGACCTGGATTCCCAACGAAAAATTTGTGGGACCCGTGGATAATTTTTACCCATCTATTATTTTTATCAGCATATTACTTATTTTAAAGTTTTGAATTTTTTAAGATAATATTTGTTAAAGAAAAAACATAAATTGGACATGGGAGTATAATTTGGTAAAAGGGAGCGGCAAAGAGAATGTAGAAGCAGACAAATGAAAGGGGGAAAAAAGGTAAAAAAAATGAGTTTATGAAGTTTATAAGGAAAAATAGGAACAAATGGGTGTATGCGGATTTACTAAAATACCCTGGAGTAGCTCGATTGTGGTGGATGCAAATTCGTATATATGTGGACTTGATGAAGGACCGTTCCAAATTTGTTTGGTGTGCCTTTTCTTTTATCAATCTGATGCCGTGGAAATTTGGTTTGTTGAAAGAAAAACCACGAACACGAGGCTCCCTCCCCCCTTTGGCTCTGCCATTTTGCTACACCGCCCCCTTCATCATCTCTACCAACGTCAATTTTGGTGAACTTGCAACTTCTTTTCGTCGTTTCTTCAACTTATTTTGCTTCAACCCAAAACAATGCCGGCTCGGAAGCGCGTTTACGAGACTGTTCATGCTGATCTTTTGCCGCGACTCCATGATACCTTCAATGATCGCTCTGAGGATGGAGAATCTGAAGGTACGCTTCTTTTTCTGCTTAGCACCCTAAATTTTCATGATGCAACCCAATCTTTTATGTTCCTGCATTCCATATATGTTATTATTTGTTTGTTTAATTCTTTTTTTGTGCGTATACTGAGTTCCTGGTGTTCTATGTTGCTTCTTCTTTCTACAGAATCCGATCGAAGCTCTTCATCCAGTCAAGAAGATAAGGACGAGTATGTTCCGTTTATTATGAGCTCTGTTTTTGGTTTGCTTCTTTTTGTTCGTCATCTTCTTCGCGCTGTTCCTTTTTACTCTATTTTCTCTTTTGACTTATTTCATCTGGTTGGTTATGGAGTTCTTTGGTGCTTAACTGCCTGGGATTGTTTTGGGATCTGCATGGTCTGCTTCGTGGTATTGTTCAGTAAGTTCTTGCTACGACCGTCTTCGAAGACCAGCTGTGTAGTCTTCACGTCTGAGGCTTTCGTCGGTTTTTATCCTGCAACGGAGTTTTCTTTATTTTTAGTTTTAGTTTCTTTTCCGATTAAGGTTAGTGGAATTGGGTGCTGGATCTTGTTGGCTAAGTAGGTTCTTGAGGTCGTATATGCGATCAATCTGTTTTTACATATGCTACGAGTTGCTGGGTGGGTAATGACGTTGGAGCTCACATGGTTTTAGCTTCTCTACCATGTTAAAGCTCACATGATCCGAGATCAAGCATTCACTCAACGTGGAATCAAGCTTACTGTAACTGAAGTTTTCACGGAAAAAACTTGCTAATTCCCGCCATTCATCGTTGGATCCAATTTTACGCAAATACCGAAAAGTTAACGACGGGAAACCCGACATTCCATTAAGAACGATTTTACCCAAAATTTTGACAACTTGAGCGGTACTCTTCCGCTAGTTCGATGAACGAACTATTTGGGCGGGTTGCGTTGTAGAATATATGTGGCCGAATTAAAAGTTGTTTCTCGGTTGTTTAGTTGCCTGGTGAACGGTATAGCACGATCTCAGATGTCTTGCCATTGTTCCGACATGCTAAATCTTCTGTCTGATTTTATTTTCCAGATTTGTAGCCGTGAAGTTGTCAGACATTCGGAGAGACGTGCAATGTCCTATTTGCTTAGGTATGTTTTAATAATCCTTGGTGAACCTATTATCTCAAATAAGACAAAATTACTATTGATTTGAACATTTGGTTTTATTCTTTATACAATTCATATTCTTAAAGGCCTAAACACGCATACTACAAACAATCTTGCTGTTTAATATTGGTGTCAGCGTGTCATCCAGGCCTTTACTGATTTTAACAAGTAAGATTGTTGTCATATCTTGAGTTTGAATTGTAAAGAGACGTTTTGTTGTCATATCAATCATATTATATGATGAACTTATTTTTGTTAGTATAAATGTACATATGCACTGTAAGATACCTAGCAGTAAGGTTATTTGAAAAGCTTGATTTGTCCGGGATGAAATGTGAAGAATGAGAGGATTAATTTTTATGAAGTGTTGAATCAAGTGCCACCGGCCCATCTGATCTAAGAACCTTTTCTGATGTAACAAAATTGATTTTTTTGTATATAAGTTGTGTCAGAGAACTTAAATCAATTCTGATGTAACCAACCTGAGATTTGCATTCCACTGTCACAAAATTCCGAATCTGGGAGCGATAGCAAGAATTTAAATCTCAGGTTGGTTCTTTATATGGACTGTTGATTTAGAAATGGATTCTGATGTGGCTTCTTTATCAAATTATGAACGCATACAGTTCATTCTTCACATATTTGCTTTGACTTAGAAAGGTTATCAGTGTAAGTTGTCGCCCCCCACCCCCCATGGGCCTTACATATAATTCTAACTCTAAAATGATAGCATTTTTTCGGCTCCATGGACCTTTGAACGTGTGTTTATATTTTAGGCGACACTAATAATTGCCATCCTTCTGCTTTTCTTATTCCCCACAAGTAAATTAGAAGTTAAGATGACAAACTTTTCCTCCTTCACTTGTTTGTCCTAACATGGACTTTGTTATGGAGTTTTGCATTTTGTGATTAGGGAGTTCCTTCAAAGAGTAACTAATTGGACCATAGAGGGAGTGAATTCTTGAGCATATGAGGTTATGGAATTTGGTTTTCATTTATTTTCTTTTGGTGTTCTGCCTGATCAAATCTTACCGTTCAGGCTACATATAAGTTCATTTGGAGGCACTGCTTTTATGATAGTGTTGCATGTATACACATAACAATTAGTGAATTTATGCATCAACTCGTTACTCAAGCTCATATTGTAAAGTTTCTTGATCCTTACTTTCAGTTCATGCACACACAGCTATCTGATAAAGGCAACACCAAAGAATCTTTTTTTTCCCCATAAAAAAATAACTAAATTCCAAATCAAAACATTCATGAAAATTGACATTTTTAGTGGATGTATCCAAATACTATGAGCAATGACATTCTAAATGTTAGCATTCTTGGGAAATATATTTAGGTGGATTTGGTGAGGAAACCACAAAGCTTACGTAGGAAGGTCATCTCCATGTTTATGCATGCATAGTCTTCTTAGGAGATCGATAAAAGTTTTTCAATTCCTAATGTGCAGGAATCATCAGAAAAACCAGAACAGTGATGGAATGTCTGCACCGCTTCTGCAGGGAATGCATTGACAAATCAATGCGTTTAGGGTATGTTCTTATGTAGTTTTTATTTTGATTTTGCTAATTTCTGTACAGCTCAAGAAATTAAAGATATATTGTTGCACAATTTTCCTTCAACCAAATTGTTACTGAAATTTGCTGCAGTAACAATGAGTGCCCTGCTTGCCGCACTCATTGTGCCAGTCGACGCTCTTTGAGAGATGATCCAAATTTTGATACCTTAATTGCTGTGTTGTATCCAGATATCGACAAATATGAGGAGGAGGTGGGAATATTATGTTTTATCATGCAAGCTTGGTGTTTGATGATTGTTATCGTCATTTCTGCATACTCCAATATTAATTTATATTTTTTTTTTTGTAGGAACTAGCTTTTCAGGAAGAAGAGAAAGCTCGTAATAAGCAGGTGAGAGGGCTAAGTTTTGAGGATTATTTTTTTTTATGGACATGCATTTGTTCATTTTCCAGAGTTGATGAGCTCACTTGACATTGTTCAATGTTCAAGACTCCACTGATTTTATCAGGCTGAAATTGATTAAAAGAGAGAGGAATTATTTGAATCATTATTTGATAAATATTTAATGCAAAGTTGTGGGAGCATCGGGATACGAAATAGGAGCATGTTTTTCTTAGTTGTTGTGTTTTTCGATTCCATTTGACTTGGAAACATCTCGTGCTGAAAATCAGCATGGCTATTATCGATTGTACTTGTATCAGGTATCTTTATCACACTTGATTGTTCTATCTTCATATTTGGTCTAAAATTGCTACTTTTCGGTTATTTTGCAGATCCAATCTTCCATTGCTCAGACACTTAAACGACAAACTGAAGCTTTGGGTCGTAAACGTTCAAAACCTTTGAGGAGATTAAGTTCTAGAGGACGAAAAAGCTTCCAAAATCATATTGAGAGTCTAAGCTTTGATGAAAACGAGGACGAAAATGATTATGATGCCAGCAAAAATTCATCTTCTGCTGATGAGCGTATGGATACTAGACCTAATAAAAGATCCAGGAGAGGTGGTCCTGTTAGATTTTCCCAGTCTTCCTCAGCTACTGGAGCAGACGGAGCAGATGGTGGCAGTAACGAAAATGATTATGAAGTGAACAAAGAAAGAGTTGGTGCATCGATGGGGCTTGTTAGTAGCTCAGAAAAACTTTCTTGGGGCAAAGGTGGAATAAGGAGTCACACTAGATATGGGGGTATTAATGGGGGTGGCGGTAAAATTTCCAGGAATAACCGCATCACCAAGCTGTCAGATTATGTTCGAAACTCGGAAAATATCAGTGAGGAGGAGGTAAAAACGACAATTTGAGTTGTTACTAAACTTCCTTATGAATAAACTATGGACATGTTAACGTATAAATGGCTCGCCTATTGAATGACATGCATGCTGCTATACCTCTTGTAGCTGCTTAAAAGCCCAACGTTGCTTTATTGTTTCTATCCATCAATGACTTTTGGCTTCTCTTCCTGAATCTTAGTTGGACGTCCAGCTTATGCTCGTTTCCATGGATAAAACTAGAATACCCGCGTTGCGAAGTTCATATATTTGCTGCAGGCCATCAGTGACGATTGGACACCTACGTCAAGTAATCTTTCATTAAATGGACAGCACTTGCACTTCATCCAATTATTTAGTTGATTCTTGAGCTTCCTTTCTTCTGCAGTTGGTTGCTCTTGAAACCGCACTTTCAGTTGATGTCATTGAAATGTACGTGGTGAAAGAGCTGCAAATGAAAATCAATCCTTCAACCTCGGGAACTTTTCTGGACCCATGTAAAGAAAGTGCACAGATATTAAACCAGCAAGAAACGCTATCGATGGACAAACTCAAAACACACCGGCTAGCTTGTGGCTATCTGGTATGCCTTGAACCTACACCACACAAATGCTTGAAAACAGTGCACCCACTACTTGAATAAGCATTTGTATAAGCCTTTTATACAACATTTTAAGCTTGTTGCCTTGATTCCAGCTTTTGGCATATCAGAAAAAGGGCTAGAGTTCTGTGAAGACGAATTTGTTTGGCTAAGAAGAAAAAGGCCATCAAACCTTCATATGCAGACAGACATACGGTGCTTACTACCAGTTCATCCTTGAAATGAAGATTTAGGTAAATTTCCATACATGTGTCGATTAAAGATATCAAATGCTTTAAGAAGTTCCAACTCCATGTCTTCCCCCATCTGAATGTGTTGTTATCTAACCACCTCCATTAGCTATTGGGTTTCCTCTTTCGCCTGTGCAATTCTCATCATCCTTGCAGTATTTAACTGAGGCGATACTGATAAAAGCTGTGATGGGGAATATAGATACCATGAAATATGGATGGCTTTGACAATGTAGAGCGATTTTCGTTACATTGCGTCTCATCTCAGCTCAAATCTCATCACGATAGTTTGTTACTGAATATGTGAGTTTCTCTGATTTCCTTCCAATATTTTTATGGACAAAATAGTGTTGTTGCTTTAGGAAATATCAATAGAAAACTTAGTGGGATCAAATAATCAGTTAACTTTTCCGAGAGATTGCGTGCAAAAAAAATTTAGTCAAATCTGGTTGCGTTGATTCAAACCAATAAAACATAATTTAGATTTGACTTGTGAGATCAAACAGCTCAAATTCAGAAGAGAACTTAAAGAAAGCCAACCAAATTTGGACATAAATCTCGATTTAACCACATTCCATTAGCTTTTGTGTTGGACATTTTTGGGAATTTTGTAGCCATTCCCTCGGATAAAATGGAAAAGATTTAAAATTAAATTCATTAGTGTAGTGCAATAATTGTAGCCTCCTACCTACCTCACTGCTGATTCCGACTCTATCCTTATCCATAAACCGCTTGTTTTCTTATATTTTAATTTCTTTGGATTTTTCCTTACTTTCCACATTTGTGGGCCCTGACTAGAAATACACTCGGCCCACTACCAGATCTTTTGCGGGTGGTGGGCCCATTCCATTACCAACTTTCCCATACACTTCCGTAACGAAGGGTTTATCACAATTTAATGCTTATCATCATCATAATCTTGCACTATCTACTGATTGATTAAATTTAAAAGAAAGCAAAGGCCACATTTATTTAACATAACAATCGTGAGTCGCTCATCACCGCCGTGCACGGCGGACTCTATTAAGAAGCAGTCCGATCATCGGCCGCGACAGCAGACTTAAAACTTAGTTAACTACGAACTCACACATATTAAACACTACTATATAAAAACTTGCTTGGCAGATGCCAAAACCTAGTTAGGGCATGTAAATCACATAAACATCCAAAACCCACCGGTCCACGTTAACAAACACGACTTTTTTACGACGCTATTTACATGAAACCGCCGGTGAAAGCCGCCGGAGCCTCCATTTAACGGTGCTTGCTCCTGGTCTCACCGCTGTAGAGCCTGTAGTCACAAAACCAACAATTTCATATCAAAATAGAGGGCTCAGATGTCAGGACCATGACGCAGTCAACAGATCTGACGGCTTGGATCTGAACGGAATTTTCAAATCTTTTTATCATCCCACCAACTGTTGGGAATATTAAGGACAGGATGCCTCAAAAACTAATATCACTATGATTTTAAAGGTTTGATTATACTCCGTCCAGTAGAAAGGGTGGAAAGTGGCGGTACGTACCAGTCGTAAACAGTTGGAGAGTTTGGTTGAGGTTTGTCGAAGACTTCAGCACCAATAGTCTTGGTGGCAAGGTTTCTACCAGGGTTGAAGACGCTCCTCCAAACATTGTCCTTACGCGCCGCCGTTAACGGCGTCGTAGGTGTCACCGGCGTGGTGGGTGTTGCCGGACTATTCGGCATGGACAACGACCCTTTGCTTCCCTCTCCATCCAAATCTGAAACCAATAGGTACAATAATCAACCAAGAAATGGTAAAAAACAGGAAACAATTCTCACACTCAAGATTGAAGGGTAAACCTTTAACGATGGGGGGATTGATGGTGATTTTCCTGAGCTTGCCGAGGCCGCGGTCAGGGCGAGGTCCAGCCACAATATCATCCCAAAGCTTCTCAAGCAGAACCATTGTTGTTCACTTCACCTCCCACTTTGTTTTGAACCCAATTCCATAATCATGTGTATGGTTTTATAGATACAGAGCTCTGGCTGCTCAAAGTGTCTTGCCCTTTTTTTTATTTTATTTTTTTTTTTAGATTTTATTCTCGTTAGATTAAAAAGAAAAAGGGTTAACCTCCTTTATTTACCCCAACATTCCTAGTGAAAATTTGAAGGGAATGAGTATAAACTTAATAAAAAGTTTGCGTGGATGAGTTCTAATTTAAACCCATGAATATGCTAAAATTCTTAATATATTCTATAAATTATTATTCTGTTCGGATTAACCCGAAGTTTTTGTCCTAAGAACTCGAAACCAAATCGAATCAATTCGAGTTCAAAAATATTAATCCAACTCAATTCAAAATGCTAATCTAATCCAATCCAACTCAACTTAACTCCTATAATTCGGGTTGAGTTGGTACCGATGGTGGAGTAGTCGGATTGAAGTACACCCGTAGCTGGAAAAGAGTATATGTGAAATGGATAAGGATGAGGAGACAGAAAACATGGTAGCAGAAACCAAAAATATCTACTTCAGATACAGAGCAGGGTATGGGTTGCTCTACACGTGGAATCTCTGCCTGCTGTTAAAATATAAGAACAAATGAGGGCTTGGGTCCAGTGCAAAAGGACACATGATTTATTAACACAACGTGGATACCCTCTGGTTGTTCTTCAACTCTATGAACGGCCCAGATTTTGTTCTCAGTTGGGAATGGAGAATAAGATGCCACTGGAAGAATCTGGAGTGTGCTTGGGTGGAATGCTGGTTGTTCCAGGGTCTGAGCCAAGGCTGCACTTTGGATATATATATTGGTAAGCGAAGAAAACGCTGAATATGGTAATGATATCTGTACATATATCCAGCAACGCTCAAAGCACGCCATAATACAAAGACCCTTTTCTTAATCACCGAAGTTTTCTAGGACAACTTAAGAGCAGTAGGTTCACTTTGTCTTAACAACGACAGAGAAGCATAGTTAGAAGAGGAGTATTTGGATTCAGAGTTCTCAAAACTGGAGAAAAGTGATAGTTCAGCAAACGTGGGGATGCAACATTAGCAGGTTCCTCCATCACACCCAATTTGGTTAAGCCATCCGAAGAGTGTCTAAACTCAGTAGGCAACCCATTCCTTGAGGCAGAAACCCCTCTATTAAGGGGAAATGATGCACCAAAACCAGTAGAAGGCAATTTCTGGCAGTCAGGAAGTTCGCTCAAAAGTGAATCCTCCCTCTGGTGCAACCAAAACTGAATCCCCTTCCCCACTGTTCAGGCTAACTTTAGATTCAGCATCAAAGTCTTCACACCGAGAGGGAGCGAGAAGTTGTAGAGTCTACTCGACTAAAGGAGAAGAAGTACATAAGTAAATTGAGACCACGTTGAATGATAACAATCTCGAGAATAGGATAGCTAAAAAAGTAATAAAATAATTGAAAATCACTACTTGTACCGACAAGGTGCACCTCCTTTTTCGGTGGTTCAACCATAAGAACTCCCAAATTAAGCGTGCTTCACTTGGAGTAGTTCTATGTTGGATGACCTCTAGAAAGAATGATGAGAGTGAGAACAAAACATACTGAAAAGACTTGTGTTGGTATGTGTGGGGATGGTCTCCACTCTTAGAAGCGAGAAGTAAGTAACATTATCATATTGTAGGAAAATGTTGGGGTCATCAAGTGCCGAATCCTAGGCATGGGTTGTGACAAATGGTATTAAAGCGATACCTTATCTAATAAGATGGGGTTCAGGGACGAAGAAAGGCAGAAACTAGTGAGCATGTGACACCCGAGTAAATGAGGGATACATAAATGAACCAAAACTACAACCGAATCAAAACGATCTTTATGATAGAATGACTAAGAAAGACTTAAAAAGAATTGAAAGTAACTACGTATACCAACAAGGTGCATCTTCTTTTTTAGTAGCACAATCATAACCACTCTAACATTAAGAAGGCTTTACTTGGAGCAATTCTATGTTTGAGTGACCTCTTGAAAATTCTCCTAGGATGCATATATGTGAGGACAAAGCATACTAGAATGCTCGTGTTGGTGTGTAGAGATAAGTCTTCTCTCTTAGAAGGGAGGAGTAACGTAACCATATCGCAGGGAATATTGGGACTATTCTGCATCGAACCTAGATTCAGAATCCTAATCCAAATCCTCCCAATCCTGAGAATGGATTGTGACAAATGATGTGATGAATCAAAATAAAACCTTCTAAAGAGGAATGTTTATAGGTACAAGGACTGGGAATTGAAGGCAGATAAGTTCTAAGTACCCACTAGTCTTACAGAAGGCCAAGAGACCTAAACAATTTTCTACAATTCAATCGAGATCCATCGTATTATCATCGATGAGTGAAAAAGGAGAAATGATTCGAGTATAGTATAAAGGATAAGCTACAATGTAACAAACCTCTATGACACTCGACAACTTTAAGGATTCAAGAGCTTTAATGGATGCCTGAAATGGGGACTCCAAAATCTCAAAAACTAAGCCCTAGAAATCAAATTGATAGCTAAACATCTAATATTTGAACGAAATCTATATCTTTAACTTAAACCATTCAAAACCCACATACCAAATACATTCAGATAGAAACAGAGAAAGAGATGGAGAGAGCAACATACATATTCAGCGTTGAAGCTGCACTGGGAAGACGACTCCAATTCTGTATGAAATAAAATTATTTTCTTGTAATAATTCAAAAATGGGGGGACACGTGTCGAAATCAGGCGAGGTGGAGGGAGTGAAACGTGGTGGAATCAGGGCGTACATAGGAGTGGGTCCGGATTCGCCTTGAGTGCCAAGTTCTTCATCAAATCAAATCAAAGGCTAACCTTCACACTTTCTTCTGTCCATCTTATGGGATACAAATCCCATTTCTCAATATTTCCTCACACCCCACCCACGCTCTTTCGTCGCGTGTGTTCTGTACGCTCCCATGCACCTCAAACCGTCGTCGTTTCTCATGCCTTTCCCTTCACTCGTGTGTGGCGTGGCGTGGCGTGGCGTGTCGCCTCAAAATGCAGCAACGTCCACGTCGGAAGCGGCAGCCGCCGCCACCCACTCATTTTCTTTTTATAATTATTATTTTAATGTTGCGAGGTGGTGAGGTGGCTGGGCTGTGTTCTAGATTAGGGTGCCAAACGTGGCACATCATAGACATGAGGCATCTCTCACATTTCGGCCGCTTTTATATATATTTTTAATAAATAAATAAAGAAGGTGGTGGGGTCCACTGCCGGCCGAACACGCCAAGTTGCCGGTGTGACCATCTGTCTGTCTGTGTCCAACACGTCAACACGTTCTCAGCCCTCACCCCGCGCCGTACGTTGCTCCTGCCCCAAATTTGAACATTTAATTTCCCATTATTTTGATTTTATTTTACCAATTTAAAAATAATAATAATAATACGTATAATATTATGAGTGCGGCGGACCTAATCTCCATAAGCATATTTCTCCCGCATTAATCTTCCGCCGCCTGCAATTCTATTGACTCCTTTTCCTTTTATTTATTATTTTTATAACAAAAACAAATATAATAATATAATAATATAATATTGGTATTTGGTTTGGTTTGGTTTGGTTTGGTTGGGTAAATGGAGAATCTTCCAATCACCATCCTCCTTTTTTCCCTTCTAAATTTGAGTTTTTTCTTCATACCCAAGTTAAGAATTTTTTATTATTTATTTTAGAATACAAATTAATATTATGTTTAATTTCTTTCCGTTAAATAAATAAAAATTGAAGGTTTTTGAAATAGGGACCACAATTTTTAAAATATTATTATTAATAATAATAAAGTGAATAGGTGTAGGGGTAGGATGGAGAGATTTGAATGTGTTGGTAAAATCGGCAGCCGCGCATATCCCCACTTCTCGTTTGGGGGAGTGGTCCCCATTACGAGACCGCCCCTTCGGGTGTCGTATGCGTAAAAACCGGATTCAAAGCTGCTGCCTCCATTGGCCGCCACGCACGTGCCCCCACCTTTTCCTTTTCTTTCTCAAGCGTGTGGGGGACGCCACCGCAGCACCCACATCCATCTCAATTATTATTATTTATTTTTAAAAAAGGAAAAAATTGGTTCACACAACTGTACCAAAGCCGCCGACGGATGATGAATATTTGATTACACGTGTTGTCAGTGTTTTCTCCATCCACCACGACAACGACTTCCACGTGTCAAACGACCTTCCATCTCTGAACTCCCGGCGGTTTGCTTTTTCATTTGTTGCCCTGAATTATTAATTATTAATAATGGTAGAAGGAGTTTTGTTTGAATTTTTTCATTTCAAGTAGAAACCCATTTGATGATGATATTATATGTAAACTGAAAACTACAAAAGAATTAATCTTTGGGGAAATTAAATACACAAGTAATATTGCAAAAAGATCCCTCGCCGGAGAACAACCGGAGAACAGCCGGAGAAAGATGAGAAACTCCATATATGGGTTTTCATTTACTCTGTGCTGCAAAAATGAGGAGATCGGACGGATTTGTATTCACAATCGTATCATCTTCCTTCTCCACTTCTAACATTTCGTATTTAAGTTATTGTCGCGTTAAACACATAATTTGAAACAAAAAAGGGAACTACTTCAATATAAATCCCAGCCGTTCTTTCTTGCGTGGGGAAAAAATTTCAGGCGGATTCTGGTGGGGGAAAGTTCAGATCCAAATCCAGGCCGCCAACGCCGCCGCCGCCGCTTCGGGGTTTGAGGTCCTGCCCGTTCATGTCTACGACGGAGGAGGAGTCCGAATCGCTTTGAACACCGCCGCCGGCGTACTCGCGGCGGAAATCACTTACGGCTTCGTGATGATGGTCGAAGCGTAGCCGTTGGTTTGGATGAGGATGGGTCTTGATCATTCCGGCACGAAGGGCGGCATCGAAATACAGAACGTGGTTTGACGGCGGTATGCCGCGGGAAAAAACTTCTCCGATCATGGGAATTTGGTACCGCTGGAACGGGAAAGTGACGGCTCCGGCGGCTGTGAGTCCGGGCATGCCGTGAGCGAGATTGAGATTCAAAGGTGAGGAATCAACCATTAGAGGTTGCTCTCGGCTGGAGGACTCAACCGTGCTACTCTGACTCGGGCTCTGGTTATTGTTGATGTTGTTTATCTTATTGTTAAGGTTAAGAAGATCGTCGGAGGGCAAAGGGAAATTGGTCTTGGCCTTGACACCACGGAACTCTCTAGCGGCTTTATCGTAGGCTCGGGCCGCCTCCTCCGCCGTATCGAAGGTTCCAAGCCAAACGCGGCTCTTCTTACAGGGATCTCTGATCTCAGCGGCGTATCTCCCCCACGGCCGCTTCCTCACTCCTCTAAAATGCACTTCCTTCACGTTGCCGACGTTGGCCTTGACGGCAACCGCCTTTTCCCTGGGCGCCATTAATCCCAAAATCCGATGAAAATCAAATGAAAGAAATGAAAAGGGGCCGGCGATTTCTGCCCGTTCTTTTCCCCGTCTTTTTGGGTGTCGGGTGAGAGAGATGGATGAAAAGGGGGGGCAAATGGGTCGAGATGCCGAGGAGTGGAGACGGGATGGTGGGAATTTATAGAAGGGATGAAGAATTGGGGGAATGAATCGGCGAGGAATTGATTATTATGATGAAATGGGGCCGAGGGTGTGGAGATAAGAGGGGAGGGGGGGGGGCACAGTCAACAAGAGAATTGACTGAGAAAGGGGCGGCTAGTCCGAAGGGTGTGGTGGTAATTTCGCAATCCAGTCCCCGAATTAAGTGTCATGTGGGGTTGTCAATACAGCAGATCCACAGGGAAGGGCGCGTTTTGCATTACTGTTGATTACGTTTGCCTTTTACCCTAAACCACGCGCTCCTCTCTATTACCACTCCGCGTACCCTCCACTTCCTCCCTTCTACTCACTAACGTCAAATAAATAAATAAATAAATTCATTTTCTTTTTTAGGTCTCTCTCCCACTTACTTTTTTACTTATTTGACATTTAAAAAAAAAAACCATATGATAAATTGGGTTAATGTAACTCTAAACATATAATTTTAAATGTAATAAGTAATTTAGAGATATTAAACGGAAAATTAAGAAAATATTAGGAATAAAATTGGAAGTTAATGAATATATAATAATAATTATTATTATGTTAATGGTATGAATGGAAAGGAAAGAAAGGAGTGATGTCGAATTCAATAGAATAAATGTGGGAGTCAAAACGCAAGCGTTTAGCATTGAATTAGGTTAATTAGAAATAATAAATACATTAATTAAAAGAAATTAAATAATAACAAATTTAAAAGCAGGGGTAATCTGGAGACAAAATTCAGGAGGGTGTAATTATAAATAAATTAATTTTAAAAAAAGAAAAAGGAAAAAAGAGCGCGTGTAGCGGAGCAGCAGGTGGAAAAAAGTTGTCGGCATATTCTGTCAATTCGCCTCGTGACTAGGATTTAATAAATTTAAAACTCAAGCAATGACGTGTCTTCTTTTTTGGGAAATAAAATTAATTAAATAAATAAATGGGGGCTACGACTGCTCCACACACAGAGATTAAGATAAGAGGGGTTTGAAGCGGTCCATTGACCGTGTGGTTCAAGCCAATGAGTGGCGGACGCGTGGCGTTGAAATGGCCTAATAACGCGTTGGCAGACAAACTGTGGGTTCCGCAGCCACGATTACGAACTATGGGCTGCCGCACACGCACACATTCCCCGCACCTTCTGACGCCAGTTTCAGTTTTTTTTTTTTTTTTTTTTTTTTCTTTTTTCTAAAGGACGAAAAAATCTATTTAAATTCAATTAATGAAATTCCAATTGAAATTAGGTTTCCAATTCAGCCGTGGAAGGAACAACAACCAAGTTTTTGAATTAATTATGCACGTCTTTCCTTTTAATTATTTAGATACTAAGAATATTAATTTTATACTCCACTTTTATTTGTGTGCAACTAAAATTTAAATGAAAAAATTATTTAAAAATTAAAGTAATGGATTTTTTTTTTTAAATATGAGAATGGAAATAGCAAAAAGGACCAAAGAAGGGAAAAGTCAATATTAGAGGCGGAAAAGGCGGCGGAGGGGTGCCGGAAAGTTGACGCCATAATCAGACTACTGACTTAAATTGACTTGTAATTTGGAGGTAAATTTATTGATCCAAATTTAATAATAATAAAAAATTTGGTTGGTTGCGTTCGTGGCAGCAAATAATAAAAGCAACAAAAATATATTTATAGAATTATTAAAAAAAAAAAACAAAAAGTTAGTTTTAACGGAAAGATGGGAAAACGTTGACTAGAAAATTAAAGAAAAAAAAAGTAACGTGTTTGATGTCAGTTTGACCCGTGACAACTGACAATGTCCGTTTTTTTTTTTTTACTTTTGGAGCAATTTAATTAAATGCCAATTCAAGAATTCTATAACAAGCCCAAAGTTTGATTGAGTTTTTCTTTTCAAGGATGTAATTTTAAATGGAGTTTTGAATTAAGAACTTATGCATAAATTCTCATAACTTATCCTCAATCATCTTCTCTTTTGATAAACTACATTTTTTTTGTTTAAAAAACGTGTTTTTAAATAAAATCAATAATTTTATGTACGATTAATAAAAGAAAAAAAAAAAGTCTTGCTACGTACTAACTAGTACATGCCGTGTAAATAAAATGACAAGAATTTTCGTAAAATAAAATAAAATTTAGAAATATATATTTTTAGTAATTTTTAATATATTGGTATTATTTATATATTAGGATTGGAGATAGAGCTCCGTTGGGCTTGAACAAAGTACACTATTTATTTGATAGTTAAGGTTCTATTTCTATTCATATGACTGAGTAATGACATACCTCTAATACCATATTAGAAGTTACGATCTTACACAATATTGAACAAAGTACACTATTTATTTGATAAGGGTTCTATTGATATGACTAAGTTAATAACATATCTGTAAACTTCCACATTATTCTAATATTGTCAACTTTAAGTATAAATACTCGTGATTTTGTGACTATTTCTCTAGATCTTTTGTTTTACTTACAAACCCAAACCCTTCTCTCGATCTTTTGTTTTACTTACAAACCCAAACCCTTCTCTCGATCTTTTGTTTTACTTACAAACCCATAATTTTCTTTTAATTAACGACTATTTCTCTGGATAATTCTCGAACACTTCACCTAATTAGGAAGATATCTAGACCCAAAAAGCCATGAGAATTTAGATATTCATGACATTCAATTCATATTCTTCAAGAAATTCACCTTCCAGAAAACCAGTTTCGCAAAATTGTGTAATATTTACTTCTCTCTACAATAAATCATAAACTAGTTGAGCATCAACTCCATAAACATGGAAATGGAGTATGAAAAACAAGTTGATGAATGGCAAGAACTATATAGACTATAGAATTTTAATCTGTATCGTGTAAATTAGATTATTTCTTCTTCATCATCAGCACAGCGTAAATCTAGATTACATATTAAACCACAATGTCGGATATATACTTTAGTCTTCAATCTGCTGCTGTTCGTCTCCAAATAAATGATCCACTGCTCGCCTTCTCCAATTTCTATCATCCAATCGGGCCCAAGAAGCTGAAATCACGAAAAGAAAAACAATCGACACATTAGCCCCAACATTACGCCGAGGACACTCCAACATTCATCAAAATCCTAGTACTTAGGTTTAGTGGATCATAAAATTTGGTAGTGGAATCGCCGAAAGATCCATAGAGCGACGTCTTCAGAAACAGAGGGAAATGCCTAGAATCGACGATCGCAGAAGGTGCAAACCAGATTGAAACTAAAACTGGAAGGAGAAAAGGGATATGATGGACGGATACCTGAGAGATCGGACGGTGAAATGCTGCCAGAGAGCGTGGAAGAAGAAATTGGCTCCATGAAGGAAGATCACAACTCCGGTGCAGCCCAAGACGAGAAGCTCCAACGCCATTGGAATATAGAATGATTTTACTCCGATTTCTTCAGCTTTTAGGGTTTCTTTTGTTGAAGGGGAAGGGGATGAAGAAAGTGAAAAAGGATGAATCGGGTGGGCACGTCACCCTTCACATTCTTATCCAGATTTATTTTCTTTTATTTTATTTCATATTATAGTTGGTTTTCCCAAAAAGGAATTATTTTATTTTTTCATTTTCTGGGAACCGTCTGATGCTAATAGGGGAGAATTGACGGTGGGGATGAACGCACCCGACCCGAGAGTAGTTAATAAGTGGGGGTACCCGTGGATCTATGGGCCTATGGGTCGGCCCACATGCCTGCAACTCTGTCTGTCCCCATACACCGACTCTTTCAATTGCTCCACTTTATCACACCGCCGCCCTAATTATTTATGCAACACAAAAATTATTTTTAGTTCAACTAAAACTATAAAATATTGGCAATAAAAATTTATGGAACTTTCATTTCATTGGTTTAGACCAAATTTGATGACTGTGTTTTGTTAGGGTAGTTATGGTTTCTGTATTTTACGGTCTTTATAAGACATTATTAGCTAAAGACCTGGATAAACTTGTAAACCAAATAATTCTTGAGAATTCTGTAATTTCTAGGATTTTTCAAAGATATTTGTATGTACCGACGTATAATTGGGACATGAACATGAACGCACACACCCATCGACATCGACTGTTGAACTGAAATGAATTGAAAATGACAAAAGGCAGTAACTGTCATGTGTGTAATGTTCCCTTCCATGAACATTGGCATCTTTTGATCTCAACTATAACACCAACATCCAATTCATCATCACGCTATAATAAATTCAAAATGATAGGTCATCAACATAGTTGTGTCACAATGAAAGGAGAAGGTTTTAAAAGAACAGCATTTGTAATTTCCTTCGAACTAGCACCTAGGCCTATCCCCACTAGTTGCCATGCAATTGGAGATTCTTACGTTTGTGTTGTTGACCGTCCAAATTTCTCCTTGTATGGCGTTGTATAGTCTGGCTGCTGGTACTGCCCGGCCGACGTTCGAGCGCCAATGAGCATTGATAGTGCTCCCCTCTTGTCGTTCATTATTCTGAAATTTTTACATTCAAATTCTTCTTGCAGCACAACCACAATAAATAAACAGACTTTATATTCAATGGAATTTATTCACTGGTTATAATGAAGGATATATTATCATCAACCATACTCAAAGAGTTTCATATTGGGTCGATGACAAATAAAGCCATAAGAATCAATTCAACGTCTGTTAATTTATTCATTTTAGCATCATTTTGGTAATAACTTACTGCTTTCATTAGTCCTCTAAGAGAGTTGAGAAAAGCATATCCCGCATAAAGCCTGCTCTCTCAATAGCTTGTCTCATTCTTTTATCCCGCTCTTCCTGGCTCAAAGAAGGATCAAACCTGGGGAGAGGAAGAAAAGCGTTGATACTAAACAACAGGAAGAGGTAAGCAGAGGGCGTAACTAGATTAATTCCTCCATTGATGCAAAATAGACAGATCTCCGTTACTTGGCTATGGTCATCAAGGTAAACTTCTCTTACCTTATGACCTAACACAAGTAGCTGTAAAGGGCGATGGAATTAATAGGATTGGGTTAAAGCAAAGGGCCTTTGCAGTCATGGCATATAAGGGAACTGAAAGGCACAACAGTTTCTTGATCTAACCAAAACCCTTTTTGATGAACAGACACGCTAGTGGTTTGAGGAGCAACAATAAGAGAGAAATCCAGTACAACAAAAGGAAAAAATAAAGACACAGAAAGGGATGTGAACAAGTACCTTGATTTCCAAATAGGTGATGGTGCCACATTCTCCGAAGATGTGTCTTCGGCACTGGTTAGCATGGATTTCGAGATATCTTCAACTTCAGATGCAGGATAATTCAAAATAAGTGATGATAGAAACGGATCATGAGCTGCATTAGGCCCATTAGTGGTGCTTGTACGGTACCCACTGCTCCCTAGAAGCACCTGCAGATGAGCCTCGCGAAGGTCCCGGCTCAAGAGGGACAATGCCTGACTGCTGGGAATGGCAATCTTACGCAACCTGCAGCCTCTCTGAAGGTGATCCTTTGTTAAGCAAACAAGATGGGCATGGTGAAAATAATAGCTTCCTCCTCAAAACATACCACTTAAATGACAGGGTTCAGAAAAAACAAGTATCAAATTTAAAGGATATCTTGAACAAGTGTCCATGGTGCAATGTTATATGGCTCAACATGTCCCCCATGACTTTAACCGAGCAAATGGGACAAACCTGCAAAGCAAATACAAATTAAGCAGAAGCCTAATTTCTCATAAAACAAAAACCTAAAAATGCAGCAAATAGAGCACAAGAAACAGTGAGAGCTTCTTTCTCCTCACAGTTTCTTAAAATACTTTGGGGATCTCATCGAATAATGGGTAAGAAGAAAAATAATTTCACAAGAAAATGGAAGATTAACCTAAAACAATTCTTACACACACAACTTCCAAGGATTGGCAGAACTATAACCACTGAATGTCCAGAACAACAATTGCTAAAATCTCTAATGAACTAGACTGGAAATCGTTTCTATAATTTCAAAATCCATAAATCTTATGTAAGCCTAATAAAGAACCTAGGCGAGTAGAGACGCTGAAAACTTTCTGCATCAGCATCAGTATCGAGCAGCTGTCAGCATAACCGAAACAATCATAATAGCATGAAGAAAAATTCATCCTCCTAGTCCCAGGTGAATAGCATATAAACTTGGTTGCACGCAGAAAAGAGAAAGGAGGAAATACGTACCGTGACTCTCGTCTCGCAAGAGTGTTCGTCTTCCAGATGCGAACAAAGGGACATAACGTCAAAACTCTCATAGCAAAAAGGACATGAAAAATGGGGGCGAGCGTCATCATCCATCTCCAAATCATCGATTCCCAACAGATCTAAACCGAACCAAATCAACAAATCAGAAAGCAAAAAGAAAAAAACAAAAAACAAAAAAAGGTAGATGAGAAAATGAAAACGGAAGGGTTGCTAAACCTAAGTTGGAGGTTTGATGATGATGATGATGATGATGATGATGCTGCAACATATACTGGCGTTTGGCGGCGGCGAGGCGGGAGGTCCAGAAATCGGAATCCATTTCTGGGAACGAAGGAGACGAAAGTGGAAGATAGAGTTTCAATCTGGATCAGAGGTGGGGAAAAACAGACGAGAGTGCCTTCCCGAGTAGGTGGAAAGAAGAAACAGAAGTGAGGAAGGGAGGAGAGGCGGAAGTAGCCAGAGAGAGAGAGAGAAGAGAGGAATTGAATGAATGAATGAATGAATTGATTTGAGGTTTTGGAGAGATTAGATTGAAGTTAGAAGATTGGAGTTGGAAGTTTGAAGTTAGGAGTTTCTGAAAGTAGAAGGCATTTGGGTGGACACACAGAGATGGGTAATGCCTCAGCTTTCCATCGCCATGCGAGCCAATTTCGCCACTTCTTTCATTCTTTTCTTTTCTTTTCTTTTCCTCCTTTTCGTGGTTCACATTTTTCCGCATTTTCTTTCCTTTTTTTCTTTCTTTTCTTTCTAATCCTTCTTTTTTTTTTTTTTTTTTTCTATCAATTTTATTTTGTTTAAGATTTATGATATTTCAAATTATTGATTTTCTTAATATGTATATTTTGAACTTAAAAACAATTAAATTAGTTATTCATCTTTATTTTTTCCGCTAACAAATCACGAACATCTCTAATGCTCTGCTTTTGTTCTCTTTCACGTGTATTTTTTATAGGATGGGGAACTCGAGAAAAAAGAAAAATAAACCTATTAAAGAGAGAACATAAATGAAAGAAATAAAATTATGGAAGCCAAAAGGTTACAATGATAGATATCAACCAAGAGATTCCCATTGGACAGAAGAGAAAAGGATTTGTTTTTTCTTTTTTGAGTACTCAGTGATGGGAGCATCATAATACTAATAATAATAATAATAACAATAATAATAAATAATTTATTGACAAAGCGAGGTACTGATATACAGACAGAATTTCTAAAACGGGAAATCGGCGTTTCAGGGTTGGAAAATCATGTTCCTTTAAAAGAAACCTGAAAATACTTTAAATTTTCATCCATTAAAATTATTTTTCTACTTTAAATTTTAATTATTGTTTTAAAATAGGCAGATCTAATTATGAACTAATATATATATTGTTGGAAAAAAAAAAAAAATAAAACAAAGACATATATTTTCTATTTTTTGCAAACAAGAAATCATCGTGACCAAGTTTCTACAATCATATATTTTTAGGTCTTAAATACTCAAAATAGAAGTTAATATCTAAATGAGTTCACCTAAAATGCTACCATGAATTCACACCAAGAATCTAGTACACACCCTCCCTTTCCTATGAACATGGAGGGAGGTTTTGCTCTCGTTGGAACAAAAAGGGTGAAAGGGGAAAAAATATAAGGAAATTACTTGCTTTTACTTGCAGGTAATCATAAAAACATAATTCTACAGATGGAAATCTTAAATCACAAATCACGTATCATCATCTTAGTAAAAAAAATCTTACAGTCTCCATTCAAATTCTCGAAACTATGATCGATGCACCGCATCTCAACAGACAGTAATCATCCATCTACAATACAAAAAAAGAAAAGGGGAAATGTCGATTATAAACATTGTCTAAAAACTGTAACCAACTCATCTAAAGTTCAATTTTTATGGCTAAAACATCATGATTAACAAACATGTATATTGTTATTCTCCAGCTTGGAAATTGTAAAGGTGTCCACCCCCCTAGGACTTCTAAGTCAAGTAAACAGTAAAGAATCACACAGCAAGTCGCTTAGCCAAGTTCAGCAATGAGCAATCTCTCACGATCCTAGAGAAAGAAACACGTGGAGTTAGATACATAAAGGCGCAAAAGATTGATGATGGATGCAAGGTTACATTCTAGAGATTGCATATCTGAAACCTATTTTAGACAATGTGATTGAAGATGGGGGCGGAGCTGAAGGGAGGCTGATAGCAAATTTCGATGGGATATGAGATTTCAAGAAGGAAGACCATCATGAAAAGTAATGCCCCTAAGGGAGATCAGTCATAGGAACAGTTAGGGAGAACTAAATTCATTTGTAAATCACTACATAAAATTTTCTTTCAAGAAGTACCAGCATAGGACCTTCTATATGTTTATAAACCCCATAAACTATTCCCCTTGCACTCTCCTAGCACTAGGACTCATTTCAACTGCACTCTGTAATCTATTGGATCCATTTCGTGCATGCCACACTAAAATTTTGATGTTAATGTCAGTATGATTCTTCATAATAATCTTTTAGTTGCAGGAGGGGACGCTAACCTAGAATTGATTACCTTAGGTAAGTCCTGCTCAGTGGTAGCATTCATCATTCAAGAATCTACAACATAAAAGCAAATGTAGAAGTTTCACTTTTCAGGGTGACAATGATGTAATAACACCATTTTATAGAAAGTAACATTCGAAGGATACGAACTCAAGTAAAGTCCCCAAAGTTTCAAGAGAAAGAACAGTTATACAGCAAGGATAACTCAAGGATGTGAACTGTCATTAGGAATGGTGAATATAACAAAATTATGCCTCACCAACATGAATATCAACCTACGTGAACTCAGTTATGAGTTTGTTTCTTCCTATAGCTATAAATCCAATATCACTGAACTACTTGCACACGAAAAAACTAGCAATACATGACTTTATTTCAGCATCTTGTCTTTAGAGCGCAAGTGCTCGAACCATCCGACATTCATCATACATCATCATTGCAATCTGAGTGGTAAAAGAAATCAATATCACCCTTGTCATATTACTAAAATTAATGCCATCAATGAACACAAAACGAAAAAGAAAATTCAAAGGTAACCTGACTTTCGTCACAAAGCTGACTACTAAATATGGTCTAATATTAATTCATGATCCCAATAAAATAAACAAGATTGAGCTCTAATTCTTAGACCATAGAGCATTGAGAGAAGAAAAGCATAAAACATAGCAAGTGAATTCTAATTCTTAGACTATAAACATGGAACCAGAATATCATATTGGTCTAAGCCCTAAGGATCCAGTGGACAAATAGAATACAAATAAAATTTTCCACTTAAAGATTCAAAATAACAAGATCTGAATTCAATAATTTATTTGGAATTTCATCAGCCATCAATCTGACCACTAACTCCATAAAGTCATAGGAACAAAAGGTTGAATCTCTGAGCTCGGATTCACCACAAAAGAATGGTTTTCAAACACAATCCACTCGAGAAATATTTTACCACAATTTCCAAAAAGTCGACAACAAAAATAAATCCAGTCATTCCACCGTTCATGCTGAGACCTCAAATAGTCTCGTCTTGTCCTACAAAAGGAAAAGCAATGTGCACTCTTTCATCGCGCAAGAGAGTAAAAGATGGGTTGACGAAAATGAAAATTAAAAATTCTCCAGCCACACGAACAAAATTGTTCTTTCAAATTCTCAATGAACATTTACTGCTCAACCACATTTTGAATGCACCTAAGATATAACACCCCCCCACCACCTTGGATTAGGGATAAGGGAACCATAAGAACCTAGCCATTAAAAGAAGGTAGAATCGCCAACCCAAAGCAAAAGCTAAACAGGACAAGAGGAAAACTTAATTAAAAAAACGAACGAACAAGCAATACAGATGTTTACATAGAAAAATCCGGCGATAAGAGCATGAAAGTACCTTCAGAAGTCCAACCGTAGCTACGACGAGAAACGGAAAGCATAGACGTAAGCAATGCAGAGGCAGTAGCAGAGTGGTAAGGAAGCAACGATTCCACACAGCAACTCATTTCAACAGGAGATCTTCAAGATAAAAATCCATCAGACACATAACAAAATTCGAAATACCAAAGAAGTTTCATCGAAAATTTACCTCAAAATGCGATGGGACTGGGAGAGTGGATTCTGCTTGGGGATGCTGAACGGAGATGCGGGTGATTTCACTTTGGCACCATTGGTAAGTCTGCGGGAGATAGTGGCTCGGGCTAGGGTTGATCTGAAGGCTGATCTAGCAGCCATGGCAGCGGCGGAGGACATGCTCTAGGGATTTAGCAAAGGAATTCGGAAATTTCTTCGTTGGGGTTTTCTTGAGGTTTTAGCCTTTTACTTCGGCTTTAGGTATTCCTGTGTATGCGCTCGTACCGTACGAACATACTCCAGAACCTATGAGATCAGATCACTCTGATCCAATGGCGCAAATATTTGGATGACTCGTCTCTAATTACTATTAAACCCTCGGATCCATCTTCATTTAAATTTTTTTAATAAATTTTTGGCTTTAGTGCCAAAATTCTCCGTATACGGTCCTCTTTGAGCTCTTCCTTCCAGGCTTCCTCGGGAGGTTTGGAGGGAGGGGTTTTCCCACCCTTATAATAGATGTTTTGTTCCCCTCTCCAACCCACCTCCTTGGATACCGAGTGCATCATCAATGAGAGTGAACTTTTCACACTATTATAATAAATGTTTCGTTCCCTCCCCAACCCACTCTTTGGAGACCCAATGTCCTTGTTGGCTTACCGCCTCGATACCATTTGTAACAATCCAAACCCACCGTTAAAAGGTATTGTCCGTTTTAGCTCGTTACATATCGTCATCAATCTCATGATTTTAAAACGAGTTTAATAGGGAGAGGTTGTCACACCTTATAAGAAATATTTTATTTTCTTCTTCGACCGTGAATGAAATGAAAAGACCCCATCAAAAAATCTCACAAATTTGAAGACATTGGTTAAAAAGAAAGTTCGAACTAAGCGAGCAAAGCCCAACACAATTGTTGGGTGGAAGCCGACCATGTCTTTCTCGACCAAAGACACAATTGGGTCAGAGCAACTAAGCCCACAGCCAACCACAGGCCAAGAACCTCGCCCAAAAAGTAAGCAACCAAGCTAATCATTAATCTTCGAGGCCACATTTGCAAACAAGACACGAAAGGTGGCTGATTTTGAATGTCAGTAGGCATTGGCAGTAATTATTACACGAAAGTAAATAATGAATTGAATGAAATTGAATCGGGCGATATCTTCTTCTAATGAGCTATGTCGGCAACGCCCGAAATTGCACACACCCATCTAATTATTGTCTCTTCAATTACACGCCATCGCGTGGCTCCGCCATTACACATTATAACCCACCAACTGTTCATTTATTTATTTCTGAATCCCATTTAAATTTAATTCAGTTTTTTTGTGCACAATTAAATGTGGCTCCTTGTAATTATATCATTTATATAACCCTACCTAAACATATCCTATTAGGTCACATTAGGACAATAATTAGGCCAACCATTACCTAAGCCATATTATTATAGTAATTATTGACTAAGGCATAAGTGAATGGTATATAGCTAAAATGGATAACATTGAGAGCTGAACGCTTGGCTCAGATGAAATTAGGTCTTTGCTAGCTCAACCCATAACTATATATCTAAATCAGCCACATGCTTGCATTAATTATCATTTGGTTACGTTTCAACATCAATCAAACATGTCACAATGCATGCATGCAACATTCATTTTTTAGTGACAAAATGACGATACTTATAGTTTGTTATTACTGAATTAGCGGTGACGATGTGAAAATCTGAAATTTTGAACTTACAAAAAAGAGGAAGACGGGTCAATTGCTTTTGAACCGTGTTCATTTGACAACCACTCACTTCAAGCTGAACTTAAAGTAATAATAAACGTGTACTCGTCACTAGAGCTATGCTTTTCAAAACTCAAGATGTGAGTTCATGTAATATTCAATCGATGCCACAATAATGCTTTAACAACTTCTTAGTTAATTAGATATAATTTCGATAAGTATGCAACTACCAGTAGACTGAAATAAAAAAGGTAAAATAAGAACTTATTTGGGTAACGTCCATTAATTCGAAAGGCCGTGTAACGTTGAATGTATATTATTATTATTATTATTATTATTATTATTATTATTGTTTGGGAAAATTAAATGGCGGGAGTGAATAATATTGTTGGAATTTATTTCAAAAGGAAGACAATAAATTATAGAGTTTATAAAAATTGTATAGACTGCGTCAGGTTTGATTTATTAAATTTCACACCCACCAAAACCCCCCACAAAAGCCAAAAGCGAGCCGCTTGGTTCGTTTTTTCGCACCGTATTCGTGGCTCAGCTTTAAAAAAGAAAGAAAATAAAGAAGTGAGTCCAAATCCGTCATTCACGGCGACACTCCCCAATCACACCCCCACCCACCTCTATTTTCAACCTATTTTCTTAATTAAAAAAAAAAAAAGAAAAAAAAAAAGAAGTGCAATTCTGTGTGGGTGTTCGCATCTTCCCTACTGGCCATAATGGACCACCGGCGTAGCTGTCCGACGGCCCCATTGAATTCATCACTCCCCTACCCATCTTCTTACAACCTCATGAGACCGACTGGATTTGGATTTTCTTTTCCCAGATTTAAATTTGAAAATGGGGGTTTCGTCACTTAGCGACAATGATTCACAACACTCCCATCTGTCGTTGTTGTTACCATTCCTCGAGTATATATCAACCGGCAGGTCCTTGATAAGGGCCAAAATGGAGTCACGGATATCCTCGCCTTATCTACTCATTTATTTATGGTACACTTTTAATGTTTGTTTGGTAACAGGATAAGCTCATTGCTAGCAAATATTATCAATCTCACGTTTAGAGATTTCCACTTCCACATACATTGCATACGATATATTTATATTTATAAGTAATAAGTGCACATTAAAGATACATGCTTTAATCTATGGTGGAGTGGTGAGATTCATGGTTTTTTGAACAGAGCACAATTAAATATGAAGTAAATAAAGCAAAATAAAGATATTTTCACTTAATTAAGGAGTGGGTAGAAATTTATGGCACGAAATCATCGAGTTCCTCCTGGAATTCTGCCTCATCGTTCTGATTCTGATACCTTCCCATGGAATTACCGTACTCGTATGTGTTCCCGTTGTTGTTGTTACGGAAATAGCCCCGGGACCTGCTGTAATGGTGAGGCTCCCTGTCGAGGTCATAATAGTACTTTCCATTCTCCATGAATCTCGTGTCGCTCATCCCTTGTCGTACCACGTTGTTGGCATTGTTGTTGTTGTTGTAGTAGAAGTTGTTGTTGTCGTCGTCGTGGTCGTCGTTGTGGTATTTTTCCTGGTTGTATAAAGGAGTTGTAGTGTAATCATTTCGCGAAAAGCGGGTGTTGCGGAAGCTTTGTCGTCCGTTGTCGTAAAGATCCTTGTTGTAATAAAACGAATTCTCGTACGGCTTCGTGTTGCTGTTTTGGAAATTGTCGTTGTCGTCGTACTCCTCTGACTCGGATTTGTAAGGAACGGCGTCGTTTCTTCTGTACTTATTGTCATCGGGGCGGTCACCGGAGAAATTGTCGTCGGAATTTGGAGGGAGCTGGCCGGATTCATGGCCGTAGAGGCCGTAGTTGTTGTCTTGGGTTTGAGGGAGGAAGTTGGGGTCTTGGTCTTGGTCTTGTGGGGTGCCGCTAGTTTTTTGTGGGCTTGTCAAAGGATCCTCCGCCTTGTTGGGGATTTGGGTTTCTTTGGTGTAGAAGGTGCCGCCATTGTTGGGTACTTTGCTGAAGAAATGGCTTTCCCTTGCATGAACTTGGAAGAACAGAAGAGCGAGAAGGAGGGCGGAAATGAGTTTCGCCATCGCCATGGATTGATTGAAAGGAGGTGTTCGTGTTGTGTTGTGTTGTGGAACTGTGTTGTATAGTGAAGGAGAGGTGGATGGGTCGCGTTTTGTTCTTATAGGCCTTCTCTCTTCTTTACTCATTAGATTGCAAGTGGGTTGGATCGAATTTTGATATTGGTGGAGCCTACGCTTTTATGAGAACTTGAAAAAGTCGCTGTTTTAGTTACCATTTTCATGATGTTTCTAATTACGTGTCATTTGTAAATGGTTAATAATTATATTGGTAAATAAGTTGGGATGAGATTAAATATCCATAAATGACGAATGGGATAGAAAAAGGAAATTTGTGGACATGAAGGAGTAGGACAATCATGTGGGGATTGTGGGAGTGGTTGGGACAAAAACTAAATAATGGCATTTAGTGCAACCATCATGTGCCCTTCCATTTCTTCCCTTGGGAAGAACGTAAGATGCCTATGTCACAATCCCACATTTTGTTATTAGTGTGCATCACTCGAGTAAATCAAATCAATTTACATTCGTATTGCCTATATCCGAACAACGTATCTTCAAGCTTATGACCTTGTTTTGAGAAGTAGATTTTAAAGAACGGGAACAGTCAGATTTTTTAAAACAAGTTTAAAAGCAAGACTCACAAAAGGGTTTGAATGCAATATTATAGACTATAAGCAAAATGTCATGATCATACTTGTCTAGAATGACTATATACCTATACCACCCTGTCTATCTTTATCAAACACAGATTGTACGAGTGTCTGTCTTCTAGAATTAAATATTGCAAAAAAAAAAAAAAAAAAGGAATAT
>NW_019268557.1:1092119-1103455 GCF_002738365.1 Cucurbita moschata | reverse complement strand
AAAAAAAAAAAAAAAAAAAAAGGAATATATATATTTATATTAACCTACCCTCCTACCCTCCAATAATTTCAAACCTAATATAAAAACCGAATTGAAGAGGTCAAAAGGGTAAAAGCTGGGCAGTAAGTAAGTAAAAAGAAGATAGTAAAAAAGAAATTAAGAATAAAGAGAAAATATAAAAAATAAATTAAAAAAAGGTGTAAAGGTTGTATTTTTATTAAAGATAAAGCCCTATTGCTTGACCAAACTTAAAGCCCTTTGAAAAAGAAATTCTAGGTTTTTTCTTTTTATTTATTATTTTTTTAAAGTTGACTATTTATGTTTTTTCGTTGGAGTAAGTGAGATTCAGTGAGCGTGATTAGCGGAAGAGTAGTTTTTATTTATTTTTATTTCTTACAATAAAAGAAATAAAGAATAAAGCGAAACAATAAAATAAAATAAAGATAAAGTAAAGATAAAATCATAAAACAAAGAGGATCCAATGAGAGCCTTAAATTTGTGTTCATTTTAGAATTTCATATAATTTAAGAGTTGGATTAATGAGTGGAAGACAATGGCTTCCATAGCAGAAGACAAAACAGCAACATATTGGGAATCATAATTGGGATTAAGGGGTTAACATCGCTGCCCAGACGCTTTCTTCTCAGCCTAATTCTCACGTACTTTCTCCTCTGTTCATCGTCCCACTGAGCGGCGTCGACGCCTTGAGCGAGAAGCAACGGCGGGGGGAGTTGATAAGGGCATTTGGATCGCCAAGAGGTCACGGGGAGCCCCAATCGGGAGAGTCTTTTGAGGAACAGAGAGAAGCCCCATTGAAGGTGAAGAGAGGGAAAGGGGAAAATAGAAGGTTTGGAGCAGAGGAGCGGCGGGTAGTCCCAATTCAGGTAGCAGGGGATCTTGGTGGCGATGAAGAACTGAGACGCAAGCGGCGGAGCGGTGGTGGGGCACAGCAGAATATGCGTTAGGGCTTCAAGCTTTTCAGTCCAGGGTGCGTCTTCCATAATCTATTTCACTGGAACAAACATGAACAGTATCTGAAAAGGGATTATAGAGAGATAGAGATAGACATGGGCTTTGTTGGGCCCATTTTATAATTGGGCCCATGAGCCTTTTGTTGTTTGGGCCTAATGGCTTAGTTTCTAGTCCATTGGGCTTGGGCTTAGGTAAATAAAATTAATGTTCCAAGACGATGGTTTATTGTTAATAAACCAAACTAAATTAACAAAAACAGTTACGAAATTTGATATTGTAAAAAGAGAGAAAATGAATATTCAGTCACGTGCCTGGCCTTGCCTTCTAAATTAATCATCCAGAGAACCATCTGGAAGCTTCCACGGCCTTCTGGATCTCTGTGGTTCTTCCGGACTCATCCTTTTCTATGCCCCGACGCCTTATTTCGGCACTCCAATTTTCCGAACCGCAATTAGCTCTCTGTAAAGCGTGTACTAGATTCCAATTCTAGCTTCGATTTTTTTTTTTTTTTTTTGCAGATTTTGAGCAACAACTAGGAGGTTGAGAAGATACACATATATGGGTGTAGATTATTACAAGATTTTGCAGGTAGACAAGAACGCCTCAGATGATGATTTGAAGAAGGCTTATAGGAAACTTGCCATGAAATGGCATCCCGATAAGAATCCCAACAATAAGAAAGAGGCCGAGTCCAAGTTCAAGCAGATCTCTGAGGCTTATGAGGTAAACCCTTCCGTTTCGATCGATCTTTCTTTTGTGGGAATTAGTTACTTTGCGATCGAATTCATCGTTTCGGTTTTCGTTTTCTTTGGGTTCTGAGGATTTTTTTAGTCGAACAAACGGATTTCTCCGTGTGTTTTAGGAATTAGTAATGGTTCTTTTCGATGTTTCGAATGCTTGGATTCAATTATGGATTTATATTGAAACTTGTGGCAGGTTTTGAGTGATCCGCAGAAGAAAGCAATCTACGATCAATATGGTGAAGAAGGTTTGAAAGGTCAGGTACCTCCTCCGGGCGCCGGAGGTCCAGGCGGTGCATCGTTCTTCCAGACTGGGGATGGGCCAACGGTGTTCAGATTCAACCCTAGAAATGCCAATGACATTTTTGCCGAGTTCTTTGGATTTTCGACCCCATTTGGAGGAATGGGCGGCGGCGGCGGCGGCGGCGGCGGCAGTGGCATGGGCATGAGGGGCGGTTCGAGGCCATTTGGTGGCGGCATGTTTGGGGATGATATGTTCGCTTCATTCGGTGATGGCCAGCCGATGAGCCAAGGTCCGCGAAAAGCTGCTCCAATTGAAAGGAGACTGCCCTGTAGCCTTGAAGATCTCTACAAAGGCACCACCAAGAAGATGAAAATCTCCAGAGAAATTGCTGATGCTAGTGGGTATGTCCACTTCATTTCCATTATTTGCTTGTTTTTCTTGAGGTTTTGAGAGGAAGCAACTTAAATGAATAACTCCTCGTTTTACTTCATATTGCAGGAAGACATTGCCTGTGGAAGAGATTCTAACAATAGAAATCAAGCCTGGTTGGAAAAAGGGCACAAAAATAACATTCCCAGAGAGAGGGAACGAGCAACCAAACATGATTCCAGCAGACCTGGTTTTCGTTATAGATGAAAAGCCACACAGCACATTCACAAGGGACGGAAATGACCTAGTCGTCACAAGGAAAATCTCTCTTGCTGAAGCTCTAACAGGTTACACAGCCCATGTCACCACACTAGATGGAAGGAGCCTGACCATCCCTATTAACAATGTCATCCATCCAGACTATGTGGAGGTCGTTCCAAAGGAGGGCATGCCAATACCGAAGGACCCCTCCAAAAGAGGAAACTTAAAGATCAAGTTCGACATCAAATTCCCCACATACTTGACTTCAGAGCAGAAATCTGGGATTAAGAAACTTCTGGTGTCTTAAGACTGTGTCGCGTGCCGTACTCTTGTAAGAAGTTAGTATCGTATGAGAGTCTCTGTAATCGCAATGCAAATCTGTTTTTAAATTGCTATACTCGAGGCTTCACTGTCTCGAGGTGTGGCAATAGAAGAAACAATAAATGTGGATACTCTTGCATGAAAGCTGAATTTGAGCTTGTTAAGTTGTCGATTTGTGTATGTTCTCGTATATTTGAACAATAATCGTAGGTAATTTTTAGTATGATGATGAAATTCTGTAGTCGGTTCTTGTCTTGAAGAGTTGATGAACAAAGAGAATACCCCTTCTAAAACAGGGGAGTCCTGTGAAATTTCGACAATTCTACAGAGTAATCAAGAGAGACGAAGGATTCCCGTTTCCCCCCCACCTGTAGCAACTATATCTTTACAAATTTTTATTATCAAATAACACTACTCTAAGAGGAATGATACACTTTCAACCAATAAATTAGACTTAGACTAGGGATGATGATGATGATGATGATCTAGGAGGTAAATGGCAGACATGGGGGGGATCTAAGACTAGAAATTGATATTTGGGTTGGGTGGGGGAAACTGCTATTTTGTTCCCCTGTACACAAATTCAGCCGGTAGTGAAGGGTATCTCAAAATTACGCAGCTTCTCAAGGTGGTGGTCTGATATTTTGTTATTTAATCACTATAGTCGTCGTCTGAAACAGCGGATTCTGCACCACCATTGTTGTTGCCTACTATCCTCCTCCTATTTGGTGAACAATCCGACTCCTCGCTGGTATCATCAACATCTAATTCCTCCTCTATATCATCGTTTCCCCCCTCTTCAGTGCCATTGTAGTCCTCTGATAAATCCGCGTCCTCATCGCTACCCATCTCTAAATCACCATTGTTCCATCTATTGGAGTTGGAGGTGCCTTCAAACCCAAATTCCCAACCCCCTTCCTCATACCCAACAACTCCCTGCCCATCCTCTTCCGACTCCATTGCTTCCACGTTGTTGTTCACGTTCTCTTCATTCTCTTCATTCTCTTCATCTTCCATAACATTCTCTTTATCTTCCATCACATTCTCCTCTTCATCTTCCATATCCATGAATCTATCCATTTTTTCATCCTCCCATTCCCCAAGATAGTCTTTTGGGGATTCATCTATGTTATGAGCACTACTACTAGGCATTAGCCCCAGCAGTCCTTCATCTGGAATGCTCTTCTCAGCCCGTCTCTTCCTTACCGTGCGGCGGCCCCGTATGCCCATAACTTGCGTTCCTTGTCCCAGCTCCCTCTGTCCTTGATTCATCTTCTCGTTACTCTTGACATTTTGCCGGACTTGGCCAGATCTAGATCCGTTAACTTTTTTCTGCCACTTTTTGCGGCGTCCATAATCTCGACTCCCTCGACTGCGTTTGTAGCTGGTCCTAAAACCTTTTGGATTGGCTGAGTTGTCGTTCTTCATTAGATCATCATAATCCAAGTCGTTTAGTTTAGTCCGCTCCTCATTCTTAACCTGGACATATCTGTTGGAAAAGTTCTGCACAGAGACAAGTAAATTAGTTTGGAAGGATAATACACATTAATGGCAACAAGGCATATGTTCCGACTAAGAACACAAAGCAAACATGTATCAACTTATTTCATGATACATCCCCTATTATACTGCAATAAGAAAGCTATAAGAGAAAAAGTAACTTACTATATGTTCTCCGACTTCCTTATCCTGGTCAGGCTCTGGTTTCTCACACCCGATGTAATAAATTGATGCATCTACCTCACAAAGCCTTAAAGCAACAGCTGCACTAGTCCGTGGAATCCAGGGTAATGTAGGAACAGACCCAATATCGGATGTAACAGTCCCAGAGACGGAACATGAGCCCAGGTGCTCGTCTGTTGTAGTAAAGTCTGATTTTAGAAAGTCTCGCTTAACCGCACTTTCAAACAGGGTTAATATCTGTAAGATTCAGGAGATAGCAGTTAAAGCTTCATCCATTGGAAGAATCATGAAAGCAGAAAAACTAGAAACGATTAGCAGATTTGATATGAACAGATCCAAAATTAAAATACAAAATACAAGATTGAGCAAATGATTAGACACAGGAACCCGTCAGGGATGCACATTGAACTGTGCATGTTAAATATGTTACTAGAATTTAAATATTAACTCCATTTTGAGCAGGTAGTGCAAAGTCCATCAACCATTAATTTCAAGCATCTGAATGATGTCAAAAAGAAAACTTAGAAACGTTAACACAAGTTCCTGTTGGTTCAAGCACGTGGCAACAAATTACTTAAATTACTTTGGGAGTAGTAGAGGAAGACATTCGATCATGGCACAAGCAACCCAGATTTAGGATGATGGGGGTTTATGGAAGGAACAGATAACCAGTAGTTTTGAAGATCAAGGGTTGAAGGTTTATATCAACTTTATAGCGAGCTCAACACTTGAAGGTGCAGAATTACCTGTAGAAGCTCCTCAATAGATGGTGATAATTTCATCCTGACACCCCAATCTTTCCTATGTTCTGTCCAGAACGATTGAAAAGCTTCTAACGGAACATGTACCTGTGAAAAAGTAAGTCCTAATGATATACAAGTGCCGAAAGAGGTAAAGGAAGCCAAAATTGCAGGCATTAGCCCTCAAATCTAAAAATGAAATAGGAATTATGTTGAATATGGCTTTAATGGTTACTGCTGCTCACCTCAATGAAAGCTAAGAGGGCCTTGAGCAACCTACTTTTGAGGGGAAGAGATGCATCCAACATGTGTACATCCAAAGGGTTAGACATCCTTTCCATCTCACAGTGACGTTTATGTTCGAGAAAATTAATATCATTCTCACTAGTGCCAAAAGTTTGATGGCACGAAGGACAGTGAGAATTTTGGGACTCAAACAAGCACAGACAAGAACCACAAATGTCCAGCAGCGATATGCACCTTTTTTCTCCAAATTTCATGGCACATAATGTTGATGTGCTAAAGCACTCTCTTAACATCCACCTTTGCAAGTCTTGATACCTTCTAAATGCAGCATTCTTTTCGATTTCATTTCTCCCAAGCTCAATTCTGAATGAAGATGATGTTACCACTGTATCCAAATTTAAACCGCAAACGGTACTGCCAGGGCTGTTAAAACCAGTGTTGCAATCAGGACTAAAACTCAATTCATAGTTTTCATGTTTAGGTGCAATTCCACTTTGAACCATCACGTTGCCACACTGCAGACTCCTTCGAACATTTTCCTTAAATGACGTCTCTATCATTTGCAACATTATGCGTAGGTGTGATTCTCTAACCCCGCGTGTGTCCAAAGCCATTGAAAGAGCATCAAAGTCCTACAAATAAGAGAGAACAATTAATGGGCAAAGGTAAAAAGATGAATGTCAGAATTTAAACACGAAGGACACAAAGGACACAAAGGACACAAAGGACACAAAGGGTTGGCCAAAAAAAATCAGCCGTTTGAGAGATGAAATAGGTTAAACAATTGTAAGGATAACAAACATCTTACATGAGAAAATTCTAAAGCATGTGCGTAAGTATTAACAAGTTTCACAAAGTAACTGCCAAGTTCTTCTTCCTCTTCCTCTTCCTCTTCCTCTAATGACACATTCTAGTATTGATTAATCTAATGCTAAAAAAGAAGGATCAAAGCAACTAAGAAAGGCAGGATCTTATATAAGATTGACCAAACACCACAAAATCAATAAGTCTACCTCTTCAGAATCAATAAGCCTCCACTTTCCATCATACATTTCAACAAAGATTCTACCAGAGCCAGGATCATTGCTTGAAGAGGACGCAACAAATTGCCAGTACCGATTATGCCTACGATCTCGACCAAGAGGCAAAGATCTGTATGTGTACATTTCTTCAGCTTTGTGGGCAATATAAGATTTTAACTGTGAACGTGACCTCTTTGAAGCATGTCCACATTGCTGAGCCAAAAAGTTATCTGAGCCTGGGAAAAGATCTGGCACTAAAGTAGCCCTCTCATTAGAAACATTACCAAGGTTTTCTACAGTGCTTGGGGTTGTTTCATCGTTCTTCTTTTCAGTAACAGGAAAAGGGCTTTGCCCACCCTCCATGGCGGAACCATTGTGTTCAGTTTCCACTTTGCTCACAATGTGAATTGGAAAATCAGATTTAGTAATGATCTCTTCTTTTAGACGAGATTTATCAATCTGAGCCTCTGCCAACATTTGCTTCTTAACAGCATTGGCAGCTTCCAAACGATCCTATATAATCATTATAATTGGAATTAAAATTCTCCAATAAAATAAAGAATCTAAAACATTTAATAACTATCATGAAGAAGTTCCATATATCAAATTGGAAGTAACATCTACCTCAAGAACAAGGCGAATAGAGTTTCCTTCATTTGCAATGCTGGTCAAGGCAATAAGGGCATTCAAGCGCTCCTCAACACTAAGATCATGATATTCACCTTCTGTAAGTCCTTGAATCCATGATGCACCTTCCTTGCTTTCATCAATCTCCATATTGTCTTGATCAAGATCACTAATATTAGTCTCATCAATGGCAGCATACTGCTCTGTGGGTATGTTTAAATATTTTGTGTCCTTGGAGCCACTTAGGGGGAACGACGGTATATCTTTGGCAACTGCATTTTGTAGATTTCCAGCAATATCATGGCATACATTCTCATTGTCAACTCCTAAGTCAGCATCTCCTTTGCTAACATCTTCATTCACCAAAGCTGTTGTCGCCATATCATCAACTTCAGGATCTTCATCAACATCATCACATTCAGATTCTTCGTCTCTTTCAACATCATCTGCATCTTCTCCAACCAAAAACCCATTTTGGAATACCTGAATTTTCTTTCTGGCTACTGAAAGTATTTCCTCGGCATCATCTGGATCCTTCCTATAAGGAGCTCGCACACGATATGTGGAAGGAGCAATTCTTTCAAAAAGCTTCGTATCCCTTGTCAAAGCAACAGAAATGGAAGCCTCTGGTGTCTTGCTTGTAGACAGATCTCTAAGTCCAGATCTCTATATAAATGACTTATGCGTAAGATTTCTTGTTAAAACCAGACAGCATAAAAAAGTATTTTATAAAAATTCTCAATCAACAGAAATATCAGGCTCACCTGTATCTTCTCAGCAAGTTCTAGAACTGTTAACCCCTCACTTCCTTCTAGTGAAAGGACATGAAATGCAGCAAATTTGACAGTTCCAGGAGTTAGCCGATGCCTAGATCTCCGAGGAGCTAGCAAACCTTTCTCTTGCATGATAGCAAATGCATTTTCAGCTGCTGAACCATTGCGGAGAGTAGAAACTACATCCTCACCACATTTAGCCTACAAATCAAGACTAACTCAATAAAAAAAATAAATAAAAATTGACAGTTGAAAAGGTCCCATTTGAATATGAAAAGGAAAGTTCTTGCAAGTACTAAAGGAAGGTCCATATTTATAATAATTTGGGAAGACGGATATCTATGAACAAACATTGCCTTGGAATCCAGAATATGTAGCTGATGCAAATGATCGATCAAAGATTTTTTTAGTATTAACAGTCAAACAGAATAGCCCCTTCACTATCTACAGTAGCATCTCCCTACTTGCTAGTTGACATTTCTACTTAGGGACAACAAATTTTCTGGTAGTGAAGAACAGAAATTAGAGAGTTCTATTACATAGAAAAAATTCCCATTGCAAAAGAATTAAAATATAGACCTCATCGTTGCTACGCATTTCAGACCATGCCAAACCCCTCTTCTTCAACTGAGGTCCAAATCCAGCTGATAGTGCTAGTTGTCTAAATATTTCTGGCCATGTTAATGGGTTTAAATGTTTCTGCCAGTTGCAAATGTCAAATCCCCACGCATATGCCTGATACAAAAAAATAAATGGCAGATCGTTCTGTAAGATACAGAAAGAACCATCTAAGAATATACAAATAATTTAGATTATTCGAAGTGATTACCCCTTCAACAATCTGAGGATGTCCACCTCCGGAGTTGGCAACACCATTCTGATTTATTCCCAATCCAGCAGAAGGTGTTCTTGCAACATCTTCGATATCTTTTACAATCAGACTCAGAAGACAAATGTGAATCTCACCCAGTAATCTTGAATCCTAGGATTGATTTAAGAAAGGTGTCAAAATGGGTAGGAAGCAAACTTGAAAATATTTGATTAGGGAGAAAGTGTCCACATGGGTGGCTTACATAGTCGTGGAGAGCTTGCACAAACTCGTCAAGGGTAAAGGGCCATAGCTCAAGAACATCAGAGAATGTAATGAAAAATCTCCATACCTGAAAAACAAACACAAGATATTTAGGTGTCCATTTCTCCTCTCAGAAAGATGTTTCAGCATCAAAACTTGACAAGTTTTTGCAATTGCCACTTGGCAGAAAAAAAAAAGGCTATAAGATGAAGTTAATTGATGCGACATGAACTACAAGTTGCTTGAAGCACAGAACCAAAAGACTCGAAGTGCTAGCAGGGAACCGACAGCATTTTGGAAATAACAGACATATTCTCAATGCAAATGTGAAATCAAATTACATCCTTAATCCCAGAAAATTATTGGGAATTTGATGAAGACACAACACTCGAAAACTTTCTAAAAGAAAAATCGTGCAACATTACAATCTTGTATTTTAAGAGAATAAGGTTGCATTTAACATTAAACAAGTAACTTTTAAATTTAATGCATACATACAAGTAAATGACCCAAAAAATTCATATTCTAAAAAACATGTAAGTGCATTTACAAAAGCATGGGTGTAGAAATAACCTCCAACAGTTCAAAAATAAAAAACCATCATGAGGCAACGACACTACCATGCCTCTTAAAAGGCTGCTCATTAAATTATACAAAGAAGGAGATTTTGAGATGTACCATGAGAAGGTTGCCAATGTTCTCCTCTGAATTGATCCAAGGCTGAATGCCGAAAGGTTTTTTCAATTGCACAGACTTGGGTGGAAAAGCACCTAGATAATCTGAAAAATAATATGTCAACAGCTTATTGTAAGATTCAGAAATCTATAAAATAGTAATAACAATAATGATAATAGTGACGATAATGATATTAAGAAAATAGACAAGTCAACCGAGAACAAGACTCCTAAAAGCATCTTATCATAAGAACAGAAGTTACATTTTTTCTTTTATATATGTGAGTGTTCATGGACGCTTGTGCGCACATCAACTATTCTCACGAATTCTCACGAGACAACCGTCTTATCATATTAAATCCTAAGTAGGTAACAACATAGATTGAACTCCTTTTCTCTAAGCCATTTATTATTTACATGACCTTTATTAGTTTGGTACATGATTTGTTCTGTACATAAGTAACTGGAGTAATCTGATTTGTCAATTCGATGAACTAATTGGTATGCCAGTTTCAAAAATACAAATTAATTGGGCTATGAATATATATATATACTTCACTCATTTGGAGATACAAAGAAATGGAGGGAGATGGAATTGAACTGGCAAACAAGCAACGACATTGAGCTCACAAGCCTGACAACCAAGTACTACATAATCTTACAATATTTGAGTTATATAAAAAGATATTAGTTTCTTAAATAGGTGGCTATTCAAAACAATGCAAACCTTGGAATGATTCAAGATTCTGCAAAGTGTCATGATCAAGACTTAATATGGAGGAGAATCCTTTATTTGCAGCAGCCAGCTCCATCAGTTCAAGCTGTTCATCCTCAATAAGCTCCATAGACTCACGGGCAATCCTACGAGCAGTAGCCTTCTCAATAGCAGCTTGGCGTCTCACTGCTTCCTTTTCTTTGCGAATAGCTTCTTTTTGCCTCCTCTTTTCAGCCTACAGTTATAATAATGATGGTGAGCAATGAGAACTTATTACCTATTTTAGTAATTTCTGTAAGAACCCTAATGAGAGACAAACATTTAAACCTTCTTAACCTACCCTTAAATACTCCCTCTGCAGAAACTTCTCCTTCCGTTCATGTTCACGTCTTTCCTCACGCTTCAATCTCTCCTCTTCCCGCTGCTTTTCTCGCAGTAACTTCTCCTCTTCTCTCCTTCTTTCGCGATCTTGCTTTTCCATTTCTCTCCTCATTCGTTCTTCACTCTACCAGAAAAAGAAATAATTGTTTTTCTGTAAGAGAAGTTTCTTTCCATTTTTTTCAGTAAAACAACGTACATACTGTAAACATAGTTTTTAATTATAAAATAAAATTACAACATAATTAATTTGAATAATTTAAATAATAAATGAGAAAATAAGAACCTTTTTCCTCAAAATATCTTGTTTCTCAAGCTCTTTCCGCATTTTTATTTCATGGGCTTCAGCTTCTTTGTTCAAACGAGCTTCTTCACTCTACAGAAGGAAACCATAACAGGTAAGATGATTCCATTGACATTCACACACACACACACACACACACAAAAAAAAAAAAAAAAAAAAAAAAAAAAAAAAAAAAAAAAAAAAAAAAAAAAAACC
>NW_019268557.1:1088979-1091372 GCF_002738365.1 Cucurbita moschata | reverse complement strand
CACACAAAAAAAAAAAAAAAAAAAAAAAGCCATAGCATCTTTTGAATACTTAGGAACACCTTGCGTTTCCTTTCCATCCTAATCATGACGTCCTCTGGAAAAACATGCCCATCAGCCAACACATAATTTTCTTGTCCAACAATTGGGTGTTCAGTAAACTGAGAATTCATTCTGATACTTGCAAAAGAATCCCTTGGAGGGACACACGTGCTATCTTCAGCAGGAGATGGAATTGTAACTGCCTGTTTCTCCTGTTGAGACAGAAGACGAACCCTTGAGACCTGACCATGGTAATTGTGGCTCCTGTTCGGCTGTTCATGACCAAGCAAATACGGTGTCCTGGCTGCTGTAACCTCAACTAATGAGTCTGGATAATGTGGTTGGGCAACTGGACCATAGGCATCAGCTCTAATATTAGATTGGTCTGGCATAAATGGATATTCTGTGAATCCCCTTGCAGTCACCTGCATGAGAATTCAATCCATTTCAACATGATAAACCAATAGAATTAGACAGCATACGTGAAATCTTTTTCCATAGTAAATATATTAAGTAAATGTAACATCTGTGTTTGAGAATAATCAGATTGTATTTAAAATTCATTACAATCATCTCATTGCACCTTCTATAACGATTTCCTGTCTAGTTGTTTGGAGGTGGTGTTTTACCTGCTGTTTAGGAGGGAGGACCGACCCTGCTGTTAAGGGGAAAGGAAGAGCCCAGTGGAGGACAGCCTCTATTGCTATCACCTTGCGGATCATTTAGCTTGATAATATTTAGTGGGTTGAGATTTTATGGAACGTGTGGACTACAACACTTCCTTTGGGTTTATGTTACTACCATGGAGTTTTATAACAATCCCAGGTAAAATAAGAGCCCTTTCTTATAATAACAATATTTGTTTCTGTTTTCTGTATTTAAGCTTCTTTTGAGGTGAACTAATTGTTTTTGCATGTGTATTCCTTCATTTTTCTTAACAAATATCATATATACACACAAACAAACACAAATGTACTGGAATTTTATTCATCAAAGAGGCTCACTACGGTAGCAATTAGGGGAGCTAAAAACATATATTTCAACTGTCAATGTGTTCTAAAGAATAAAGACAGTCTAAAGCAACTGTCAAGGGGATTAATGCAAAGGAAAAACGAAGTGAGGGCCCTTTTTGTGATGTGCCCAATAGAAAACATTATACATAAAAATAAATAAAAAAACCAGCGTTAAAAATAAATGAGATGGAGAGAATAGAAAAAATATGAGGAAAGGTTTAGATCACGATGAATCACTATGTCATCATTGGGTAGAAATGCTAAAGTACAATAAAGCACCATATTCAAGTAACAAAATAGACTAACTTTATTTGATTTAGCATCCCGTTGTTCGTATTTTTCCCCATACGAATGGCCAGATCGCTTCTGCTGCTCTGCCACTGTAATCCAAAGAAGTAACAAAATGATCAGCAAAATACTAGTCATCAAGAATACTGCTGGAGTTTAGCATCAAGTCATACTGACATACTCAAGAAGATAACAAAACAACATTCTAGGAGGAAATGTGATCATAACAGAGTATGGCTAATGCAGAACAAATAGATTTTTGAGATATAACTAAACAAGTACAATGAACCAAGTAATTCTTCTCGAGCAGTTATTATCCATTAAAGAAAAAAAAAATTATGGAAATTTTTCTGTTCAAATAAATGAAAACCACAAATCAACTTTACAGCATCAGATGGTAGTCTGTATACAAGTTTGAAAAAAACTAAGGTCAATAAGGATACCCTTTACATCACATTAGGTCTGGAGATAAGTGCTTTTAACTAATTTAAAACGCTTCTAATCTTTTTCTTATATTTTGCGATAGGGACCAAGCTAACACCAAGAGCTTTCCTGTAAGGCCCCTCACACCAAACACAAAAAAGGATAAAGCCGCAACAAATGATTCCTATCCAAAAAAAAGAAAAAAATAGGAGAGAGAAACAAACAGACAAACAACCCATCTAACAAAGAAAGACCGTTTGAAAAACTAATTTTTCCAAGAGTTCCACTTCACATCACCTTGGAGTCTCACTAGCAAGCCAGTGATACTCACAGTCACAATAACCTTATACCACAAGAAGAAGGAGCTAAAGGAAAACACTGAAACCAGTAAGCCAAAATAGCACTGATCTTTTTAACTGGGTTTGGCACAATGGCCCCTCACACCACCCTCAATCTCTTGGCTCGATCCTATAAATGCCAGTAACTAAACTAATCAGCCGAAAAACCTTCAAATAAGAAGTCTGACTTCTTAGGACATGAGCAAAGTTTAGAGGTTCAAATATTTCACCAGCATATTGTTGAACTATAAAAAAAAAAAAAAAAAAAAAAAAAAAAAAAAAAAAAAAAAAA
>NW_019268557.1:1042881-1088919 GCF_002738365.1 Cucurbita moschata | reverse complement strand
AAAAAAAAAAAAAAAAAAAAAAAAAAAAAAAAAAAAAAAAAAAAGACAAGGGGTTCATTGGGGATCAATGAGGCTCCTCTCATAAAATTCTTGTAGAACTTAAACTAAGCCACGTTCACAGCCTCCCAATTAAACAAAATTCTTGGATAACATTAAGTAAGTCGACGATCAAAACCTCCTATTTGCAATTCAACTTTCATGTTCGGGTGCTCCGTTCTCATTGCTTATCAAACTGATATTTGACTTACCACAACATCAGAAAGGCTATATCTATTGCAAGAGCAGCTAAACATGCTGCAATATCATAAACAGTACACTCCGATCAATGATTAATGCCAAATGAAGTTCTTTAAGTAACTCCTTTGGCTTTTCTAGAGCTCTTGTCCTCTTTATATTCATATATACATCAATAAACTCATTTCTAAAATAAAAAATAAAATGTCCATATACATGCAGTAGAAAGTTTTAAGAAGAACGGTTTAATAACAATAGAATAATATAAATAAATAAAAATCAGCCATACCTATAGGTGCTCCGAAAGCATCAGGTGGTAGTGAATCAAATTCAATCCCAAGAATAGGTCCGTCCTCCCTCAATGGCTCTCCTAACTGCGATTCGACGCAAGCAATAGCTCTAAGTTCCATAACAGACCGTGAAGGTTCATAATACCTTCTCATCATTGGCATATCATCTCCAACACTTCTAGGTACCACATTACGCAACCCAACATCACCAAATGGACTCGAACCCGAGCCCGACCCCGAAGCGTAATCACTACCCGGCTCAGCCACTACTCTTAATTCGTCAATGGGAGAATCAGGCAACGCCGGTGCCATCACCTTCCGGGGTTTCTTCGCCGGTTCCTTCTTGTCCTTCAACCTCCTGTGACAAAACCACATCTGCAATTGCCGATCGGTAAGCCCCAATTTCTCCGACAGTTCAGCCCTTGTCGACTCTGATGGGTACGTGTCCACTGATCAAATCAACCAAACACAACAGAAGTTAAAAACAAATTCTCAAAATTGAAAGAAGAAGAAGAAGAAGAAGAAGAAGAAAAAAAAAAAAAAAAAAAAAAGGAAAGCTTTTGTGAACGAACAAGCATAGGCCTTCTCGAGGGTTTCAAGCTGGAAGGGAGTCTTCATCTGGCGCTTGGGCTTGCTAAGACCCTCCCTTGAGTTACTAATTTTGTTAATATCATCATTATTGTGGTTGTGATTTTCGCCGTCCGAGGCAGCAGCTTCCATGGAATTGAAAGATGAAGATCGAAGGAAGAGAACAGGCAAACCCTAGAATCAAAAAAAACCAAAAACACTCTTCCAAAACAAAATTGAAAAGGGCGAAACAATGGAATTACGAATTCCCTTTTCCCCACTTAACCTAAATACCGTAATAGTCAAGGAACAGAAAAGCAGTATAGAAGAATTATCATCATCGAATAACAATAACGATAATAAAAGAATAATAAATGATGAGAAAAGAAGGAAGAAATTATAGGAAAAAGCAAATTCAGGAACAAATAACCAACAGTCTCCTCTCACTCTAATCCAATCTCCCATAATTCTCTTTAATTTCTTTTCATTAAACGCTTTTAAATCAATGAATGTCAAACTACACTTTTTTCTTTTTCTTTTTTTTTTTCCCCTTTTTTTTTTTTTTTTAAATTTACCACCACACCATCCCCAACTCCTCTCCCCCATGTGCTTCTGAATTTTGATGAACTTTTAAGCCACCTTCATTCTTCCATCCAATCCATGAACCCTAAATTGCAAACATGGGCTCCAACTTCACGAATTTCTTCTTCGGCCCCTTTACCCGCCAACCTCGCTGCTTAGTCTCTCATTGGTGCCTTTAGTCTTTTCACATCCACATCAAAACCAAACACCTTATGTTTTCGTTTTAATTTCTTTTTTAAAAAAACTCATTACAATATCTTTAAAAAAGGCAAAATCATCCTTAAATTATTTTTTAATATTTTTACACATTAATTTTATCTAATTTATTTTCAAAATCTAAAGAAAATCTTTTTTTCTCAAGGATCATAATTTATCTAAATTCTTATTAAAAATTTAAAAAGATATAAATATACTCTAATTAACCCGATCCTTATTTATAAGAATTTATATTCGTGTCTAACTAATTAAATATCAAGATTTTTCTATTAAATCCTAATTATATGTTAGAATAGGGTATTTTAGACTACGAGAAAAATCTACCTCATGGTCCTATATTCGTATTCTTTAGATAATACAGAATGACCATTTCATGTGACTTTTGGAGTTCATAAAATTTATAGAACATATAAAAAATAAATGACTAAAAAAAACATTTTTTTTATGATTTTTCTAAAATTAGTCCCGACAAAAAAAAAAAAAAAAAAAAATCGGAATAATTTGAACAATTTTCCGGATGTTATTGAGAGGAAAGGTTGGAGCAATGCGGCAAATAGTGGCATTGTTTTAAAATAAATAAAATGAGACAGCAAATGTCTGGGCTTAGAATCTGATCGTAATTTTCTTCATCTTTTTTGTTGTTGATGGAATTATTTAAAAATTTACTACACCAAATCCACCCCTCATCCCCAAGCTGCTGCTGCTGCTGCTGCTGCTGCTTCAAGCCACCTTTGTTCGCTGTCCACAAAAGAAAGCTTGTTTTAGAGAGGAGAAAGAAGCAAAAGCAAGTAAGCTACTGTATATAGAACTCACTCGTTTCTCTTCTTCCATCTTAGCCTTGATGTATGAGTAAAGCGCCACTCCTGCAATCGCGATGCTGGTTCCAATACCAGTCTGGGTTGAAATTTTGTTGCCTGCCAAGCAACCACGATGTTTTAATGCCACATTACTTGCAGCTATTGAAACCAGAAAATGAAAGAGTGTTTTACCAAAGACAATGATGGAGAATCCGATCACAAATACACGTTTCAGCACATTGCCGACTGCGTGGGTGAGTGGTGCCACCCTCTCCAGGGTGTTGGTTGCTAACTGTCGAGTTATTCAAAGCAAAAGTGTTCGCTTTCAAACAATTGAACTATGCAGCCTTTCTTGGATACCAAAAGAAAAGGCAACACGTACCTGATTGTAAAGGTGATAAAACATCCCTACCCAGAAGAGATCTGACACGAATTTGGTTACACCAACTTTGGCTATGGCATCGTTGAAACCAAACTTCAGCAGCTGAGGCCCCTCCACCTATAAGACCACAAATTACATAAATTTTAATTATATCAATATTCTACGCTTCAACCCACTCGTAGGCTTGTAAATATATAGAATTTCTAATCTGTTCGAGTGCTCCATAAACCTTGAGGAAGACTATATAGTATACTTTGTTCGAGGGGAGGATGATTGAGAGGGAGTCCCACATTAGTTAATTTATAAGTAAGGAATATATTTCTATTGGTACGAGGCTTTTTGTTCCACACCAGATTTTTGTTCTCATTGAGCTCATCATAGAGTCCTGCCCTTAACTTAGTCCTGACAATAAAATCCAAAGAAGTTGTGAGCCTCAAAGGTGTACTCAAAGGTGACTAGTGTTGAATAAATAGTGTATTTTGTTCAAGGGCTCTAGAGAATGAGTCGAGCCTCAACTAAGAAGAGGCTATTCGAGGGCTCCATACGTCTCAAGGGAGGCTATAATATGGCATACTTTGTCTGTGGGGAGAATGGTTGAAGATTGTTGGGAAGTTGTGAGCCTCAAAGGTGTACTCAAAAGTGACTCAAGTGTTGAATAAAGGGTGTATTTTGTTCAAGGGCTCTAAAGAAGGAGTCAAGCCTCAACTAAGAGGAGGCTATTCGAGGGCTCCATACGTCTCAAGGGAGGCTATATGGTGTACTTTGTTTGTGGAGAGAATTGTTGAAGGTTGTTGGGAAGTTGTGAGCCTCAAAGGTGTACTCAAAAGTGACTCAGGTGTGGAATAAAGGGTGTATTTTGTTCAAGGGGTTTAAAGACGGAGTCGAGCCTCAACTAAGAGGAGGCTATTCGAGGGTTCCATACGTCTCAAGGGAGGCTATATGGTGTACTTTGTTCACTTTGTTCGAGGGGAGAATTGTTGAAGATTGTTGGGAGGGAGTCTCACATTGGCTAATTAAAAGGATGATCATGGGTTTGTAAGTAAGGAATACTATCTCCATACGTACGAGCTATTTTGGAAAAACCAAAAACAAAGTCATAAGAGCTAATGCCCAAAGTAGACAATATCATATCGTTGTAGAGGTCCGTAATTCCTAAGAGAAACGAATATTTATTCACAAGCAAGATACAGAAGTTGATGGGTTAGTATAGGTAAGAGAAACTTACAATTACAGCAGGTGGAATGCAGAAAAGGAGAGCAATGATGGAAATATAGGCATAGACGTTGGTGCTGTCCATGTCAGTCTGTAAGCAAAGCATAGGTCAGTTCAAGTTAGAGATAGCAAAGTCTAAAAGAGCCAAAGGAAGAAGATACCATGGCTTTCTTTGAGTAAAGACTTCTGTAGGTAAAGGAGATATTGGAAATCATAGCACTAATGAAGCCAGTCCAGTTAAATGAAAGCTCAGTCAAGGACGCCATTGACACACCTGCATTCATCAATCCAAAACAAAACCATCGTCACGTGAAACCAAATCCATATGACATTAAAATGCAGCAGGAAAAGGTGGAAGGATTTACCAATGACAACGGGAGCCAATGAAAGCCACAAGGTAATGGGAATGGATTGCCCCAAAATGAATTGAGAAGCGGCGGCGTTAAAGAACGGTTCCAGAGCTGAAAATGATTGAACAAGATTTTCAGCGAAACAACAAAATCCAGGAACATGCCGCCATAAACTGAATCATTGGTAAATTTGGTGGTTTACCTTTGACTGTGTGTGTGAATGAGACAGCAACAGCTGCAAATGAGACATTGCTAGTGACATGGCCGAGTGCATGACAGAAAGCCACAGGGATCAGCAACTTCAGAAGGGTTGAGTCAATAGGCTGCATGCCAAAACAAACAATCCCTTGTGTTGAGAACAGAGCTACCCTTATACCAAGCTTTTACACACTAAAATATTCAATCAAATCGCTTAAATGTTCGAACCAATTAGGCTACATGACATGTAAATTTAATTATATCAATACTACAATGTACAATTTATCATAAATCATTACGAGAATAAATACCAAGTTTGTTGGCAGCAATTTGAATGAACAAAGTTAAAAAGGAAGACAAAATTGGTATCTGGGCTGGAAAGAGTTGACTTACTGCTCGCTTAGGAAGACCGACAGCCCAGCTTATCAAACAGTACACCACTCCGACGAGCAAATGGATCACCGACACAAAACTGCCACGTAGACAAACACTGGATATATTAATAACTATTTAGATATATATAGAAAACATACAGGGATGAAATCACATACTATGGATAGGGGAAGTAATTATATATCTTCTTGTTGAGGATATTGAAAATCACGTTCAAAAAGTACCTACACAAAACAAAGGACACCACGGTAATTTCGCACAACCAACTCTAAATTGCCGTGACATAATAATTGCAACCCGGTCTCCGCCGTGCAGGACACGGGACCTACACTACAGACTACACCTAAACCTACCACATGAAGAAGAAGAATCCGGTGACCAACGCCGGATACTTCTCAAAGAAACCCACTGGAGCAACCTTCGCTTCCCTGAAAGAAAATAGGATCAGTTGGAAGGTGAATCTGGGGAGCCAGTCCGGTTCATAACTGAGGAAACGAACCTCACCCAGCGGAATCGCTGCCTCCGGCGGGAGAAGAGGAGGCCGCCGCAAAGGTAGGCCGAAGCGTCTCCCGTTTGGCCGATGCTAGATTCGGCGTCGAGAGGTTGTCGAGAAGTAGAGACGGCCGTAGTTGTCTTCCCCAAATCAAGTTAGCTCCCTCGGCGATCGGCCTGGTTTGAACGAAGGCGATATGGCTGTTGTTAGACGTGGTCTCCCTATGCAACTTGCGGAGACTGGAAATGCCGCCGGCGAAGGAAGTGGCGCGTGAGAGGACGTGGGACTCCATGACTACAGCAGCAGCAGCACAGAGTGAATGTTAGCGAGAGAGACGCAAATGTTGTTTCGTTGGCTACGACGAGGATTTATTCTGGCGGTAATTTGTTGTGATGCGTATTATTGGATTCAGTGCATCCAGAAGTAGAGTACGGGCTTGTGCAACCGCCAGCTGGGAGGGTTGATGGGGAGGGAGGGTGACGTGGCGGAAGATGGGATGAATAAAACAGAGAGAGGGATTATGTGTGGATGCGAATGGGGATGTGGTGGGGTCCAGTTATCGGGAAAGAGAGCGAATGAGAGATGGGAAGAAGCTGAGTTGTCAAAATCCTGAAGGGGTTTGTCTGTATTCAGATATCTCCTTATCATATCCACTTCCACTGTCTTACTTTGTGGTTTATATGCCATTGCAAACTCCAAAAAATAATAATAAATAAACTTACAAAAATTAAAATTAAAAAAAAAAAACATTCCAAATTTCTCCGTATAAAATTATAAACTATAAAAATCAAAACAAACAAGATTAATACTTTTAATCTTAAACGTGTGAATTTTGATGGGATTTCTTCGTAAATACATTGATTAAAATAATGGGTGGGGTGGAATGATTGATGAAGAGAAAATAATAATAATAATAACAATCAGAATCACACGAAGTATCTCCTACTCCAAGTCAGCATAAGTGCCAGCAAAAGGGAATGCCGGCGAATAATGGAGCAACTCCGCCGTTAAGTGGCAGAGATGGGGAAGCCAATTCCATGGCGTCTGGTCGGAAAAAGAACAAACAACATGCTACAAAACACGCCAATCCCAACCGGCAAAGACGTCAAGATCTCCTGCGCCTGATCGGACGGCGCCGGGTAAAAACAGCTCACTACATTCTCATCAAACAGAGCAATGGCCGAAAAAACCAGAATCGACATGAAAGCGTGCAAGAAATCAATAAATCTCAGCCGATACTTGGCAGCGTCCGCTGCCGGCAGCTCCTCGGAGCCGTCGATAATCCACATGCCTTTGAAAGTAGCGAATCCGTAGCAAACATTCCCCTGGCTGTCTCTGAAACTGTCAGTGAAACTCTGAAGAAAACAGGAGAGTCCACACAAAGCAACGAGGGCGGCGGTGAGGTAGCGGGAAATGGAGTCGCAGTTGCCCTGATTGTTGAAAATTGGGGAAAGAAGTTGAAAGGCGAGGACTGTACCGGTGGGGAGAAGATTTGCCAAAGAAGCAGTGCTTCGAAAGGTTTGGGAAATGGCTTTTTGGATGAGGGTTCTTTCATCTCTTGATGGGATGATCGTTGTTTCTCGTAAAAGGGGTTGGTTTTGATCGTTTGGAGATTGGGTTTCTTGGTCGGCGGGCTTGATCTCCATGGCTGAGACGTCCAAACTCCAATCAAATTCAATCAATTGAAGGTTGAGTTGATGGAAATGGGGGAGTTTTGAAGTGTATTAATATGAAGCAGAGGAAGATGAGTAGAGGAAAAGTGAAGTTAGTGGTGGCTTGAAAGCAATTGAGACGCCGGAATTAGAAAATTTGTTTGGAATATAGAAAGAATGGAGTAAGATCGAGGCAAAGGAGTTTTGTTGCTTCACTCATATGTTCATATGTTCAGGTTCGAGTCGAGTCATTGGCCATTTCAAATGTTCTATATAATTGACATTATAGAACTCTCTTAAATAGCCTAAATCGAACCATATTGTAGTAATTATCACGAAACAACTATATTGTAAAAGTCGAATATATGATTCATAAATGAAAAGTAATAGATAAAAAAAAAAAAAAAAAGTGTTCAACCATTCGATGGATATGTATTCATGCTTCTTAACAAATTCCATGAATATATGATCCAAAATTACTAGGAATTATTCATAATCTTGTAAAAACAATCTTTTAACCATAATAAATAAAATAGGATGATGAAAAATTAATGTTTGATTTACCTAATATATCCTAAATTATATATATATATATAACTTTGCCACTATATTTTAAAAAAATTAAATTTTATCCAAGAAAAACATCTTGAAATTATTATAAAACAACATTTTTTGTACGTAGTTTTTTTTTTTCTGTATTTTTTGGTTCGGTTTGGCTTTATAATTAAAAAAAATTTAATATTTTGACTTTTTCATTAATATACTTTATTTTGAAAAAAATAAATATCAACCATACAATTTATTTTTAAATTATTTAATTTACAATATAATTTTTTTAAAAAACTAAAAAAACAGTTTACAAAATAATTATTTAATTTAACCCAACAAAATAGAAGAAAATAATAATAATGTAAAGAAACGAAACCCATTAAGCGAAAAAGTAAAAACAGTAAAATTGGCACAAAAAAAAAAAGAAAAAGAAAAAGAAAAAAGGTCAATAATATTTTAGAAATTTTGTAAAAGATCTAAAATTGAAATGGTTGAAAAGATAAAAGGTAATTTTAAAACATTTATAATTAAGGATAGAATTAAAATTTTAAAGCAAAAAAAATAGGAAATACGAAGGTTAATTTTTTAATAATTTAGTCTTCTCCTCTGTTTTTCATCTTCTTCTCTCCAACCAACCAGGATTTGCTTATTACGGTTTGGAAAAGAGCTGTAACCTTGCTTCAAAAATGGAAAATCCTCTGAAACAGAACCCCACCGCCTCCCCTACCGTCTTCTTCACTACTCACCCTCTTCCCCGGAGCTCTTCTTTCAATTCACCCTCCTCCACCATCCTCCCATCATCGGAACCCCACCGCCCACTCTTCTTCTTCTTCCACCATTTTCTTCGATGCCTTTACGTCCCCTCCTGTTCCTCCTCTGTTTTCCTCTGTTTTCCTTCGCCCTCAACCAAGAGGGTCGAATTCTCCTTGACTTTAAGCGCTCCGTCGACGCTCATAACAATGCCTTCTCCTCCTGGCACGACGCCGACCCGAACCCCTGTTCCTGGTACGGCATCATCTGCGATGTAGATCATCACGTCATTTCCCTCGACCTCCCCAGCTCCGGAATTTCTGCCCCTTTTCCTGTTCATCTCTGTAACCTTCCGCTTCTCCTCTACGTTTCTCTTTACAATAATAGCTTCCATTCCCTTCTTCCGCCGGACCTCGTCAACTGTACAAATCTCGAGTATCTCGACCTGGGCCAAAATCTCTTAACCGGTTCTCTGCCTCCCTCCCTTGCTGATATGCCTAACCTCCGTTACTTGGATTTGTCCGGCAACAATTTCTCCGGCGAAATACCACCCACCTTCGCTCGGTTTCAGAAACTTGAGGCGTTTTCCCTTATTTTGAATCTGATGGGTGGTGTGATCCCTCCGTTTCTTGGGAACATAACCACTCTTAGGATGTTGAATCTGTCTTACAACAGTTTTGAGCCGGGAAGAATCCCGCCGGAGCTGGGTAATCTAGTGAATCTTGAGGTTCTTTGGTTGACGGGTTGTAACTTACAGGGGGAGATTCCTGACTCGCTGGGACGGCTCAAGAATCTCGTTCTTCTTGATTTGAGCATTAACAATCTTTCTGGGTCGTTCCCCCCAGCGCTGACGGAGTTAACCCACATGTCCCAGATTGAGTTGTTTAGCAATTCCTTGTCCGGTGCGTTACCAGATGGGCTTTCGAAACTCAAGTCGTTGCGGTTGGTCGATATTTCGATGAATAAGTTCTCTGGGCCTATTCCGAGCGACTTGTTTGAGTTGCCGCTCGAAAGCCTTAATGCGTTTGAGAATAAGTTCGAGGGTAGCTTGCCGGAAAGCATGGGGAGGTCGAGGACTTTGACAGAGGTCAAGCTATTTTCAAACAGATTCACGGGGGCGTTACCAGGATATTTGGGGAAATATTCGCCTCTGGAATCGTTGGACATTTCCAACAACTTCTTTTCCGGCAGGCTTCCCGAGGCCTTATGTGAGAATGGAAAACTGTTAGAAATAATGATGATCAACAATTTCATTTCCGGCGAACTCCCGTCGAGTCTCGGTGATTGCCACTCCCTAACCAGGATTCGATTAGGGAACAATAATCTTACGGGTCATGTACCTGAAAATTTATGGGGACTTCCAGGTGTTGTTCTGCTTGAACTTGCAAACAACAGCTTCTCTGGTCCAATCTCTAAGAACATAGCCAATTCCAAGCGGCTGAGTTTGCTTCTTATTTCTAACAACAAATTCTCAGGAACAATTCCAGAGGAGTTGGGGTCTTTGGAGAATCTGGTAGAGTTCGCCGGTGCCAATAACAAGTTCGTAGGGAATTTCCCTGAGAGCCTCACGAAAATACATACGCTTGCCAAGTTAAATCTTAAAAACAACATGCTTTCGGGGTTGATTAGCAGCAGGCTTGATGCCTGGAAGAGGCTAAATGAGCTGAATCTGGCTAATAATAACTTTTCTGGGCAAATTCCCCGTGAAATTGCTAACTTGCCTGTGCTTAATTACCTCGATCTTTCAGGCAATCAATTTTCAGGGGAAATCCCATATGGGTTACAGAACACGAACCTCAATGTTCTTAATCTATCATACAACCACTTAAATGGGACGCTTCCTTCCTATTTCGAGAGTGAAGTGTATAGAAATAGCTTTCTTGGTAATCCTGATTTGTGTAGGGATGGAAATGGAGCGTGTCGTCCAATTAAATCTAGTAGAAGAGGAGGAGATTGCGATGGGGATGGAGTTTGCATTTGGATGATGCGATCTGTTTTTGTATCAGCAGGTGTAATTTTCTTTGTGGGAATGGCTTTCTTCCACGTCAAGTACAAGAAATTCCTCGCCTCAAGAAGTCTAAACATGAAATCAAAATGGACAATGACATCCTTTCAAAAGCTGTCTTTTAGCCAGGACGAGATTGTGGGTTCCTTGGATGAACACAACGTGATAGGCAGTGGCGGCTCTGGCCAAGTTTACAAGGTTGCTCTCACCAATGGTTCCACCATTGCTGTTAAGAAACTTTGGCCCAAGGTGTCGAACGACCGCGACAGCTTCGATCTCGAGAAAGTTTGGAGTGAAGATGATGTTTTTGATGCGGAAGTGGAGATTTTGGGTAACATCAGACATAAAAACATAGTGAAACTTTTGTGTTGTTGTAGCAATGGAGTCAGCAAGCTTTTGGTGTATGAATACATGCCTAATGGAAGCTTAGGTGACATGCTTCATGACAGTAGAAGTGCGTTATTGGATTGGCCAACAAGATACAAGATAGCCTTGGATGTTGCTGAGGGGCTGTCTTATCTTCATCATGATTGTGTTCCTCCAATCATACACAGAGATATCAAGTCTAATAACATCTTGTTGGATGCTGATTTCGGAGCTATGATAGCAGATTTTGGAATAGCTATGGCTGTCGACCTATCCGAGGTTAAATCGATGTCGGTGGTTACTGGTTCTTATGGTTATATTGCTCCAGAGTATGCTTATTCATCAAAAGTGAACGAAAAGGGCGACATCTTTAGCTACGGGATGGTGATCCTTGAGCTGATAACAGGGCGGCGGCCAACCGACCCCGAGTTTGAAGAAAACGGTCTAGTGAAATGGGTATGCAGCAGTTTAGAAAAGGAAGGCATGAAGCATATTGTAGACCCGAAATTGGATTGGTGTCACATGGAGGAAATGTTGAAGGTCCTCAACATTGGGCTCCAATGCAGCAGCCCTCAACCTGTGAACCGCCCAGCCATGCGGCGAGTGGTTAAGCTGTTGGAAGAAGTTCGTATGGATAGCCACCCGATGATTGGAGGGAGAGAGGGAAGATTGAAGGCATATTGTTTGGATGATGTTTCAGAGAGTGAAAATGTGGTATAGTTCTTTAAGTTGGTATCAGTTTGTCGTCGTTCTAGAGAGCAAGGCAGAGAATGGACTCGCTACATATTGTTGTCAGTCAGCCTCAATCTCAAGAGTTTAAAATACGTCTACCAGAAAGATGTGTTTCCACACTCTTATAAGAAATGTTTCGTTCTCCTATCTAACCGATGTGGGATCTTACAATCTACCACCCGCTTGGAGACCAATATCTTCGTTGACACATCGTCCAAGACCTAGCTCTAATACCATTTGTAATGGCTCAAGTCCACCACTACTATTACGTATCATCATCAGGTCTCACGATTTTGAAACACATTTGTTAGAGAGGTTTTCACACTCTTATAAAAAAAAAAAGTTTTATTCCCATCTCCGACCAATATAGGATCTCAGAATCCATCCCCTTTAGAAGCTCAGTGTCCTTGCTTCGACGTGGAATCTCACAATCCACCGCTTTAGGGGCCAACGTCTTTACTAGCACACCTCTCAAGACTTAGCTCTGATATCATTTGTAACACCACTGTTAGCAAATATTGTCACTTTGACCTGTTACATATTGTTTCCACACTCTTATAAGAAAGGTTTCGTTACAATCTCTAATTGATGTAAGATCCGACAATCCACTCGGGTGGTTACAAACTAAACCAAAAGAAATCGTGATTGAATTAAGTTAGGTTTATAGTTTAATTAGAATAATTAATTGAGTCCTAAAAACTTGTTAAACCAGAACCAAAACACATGCACTTTTTATAAAAAGTAGAACATAATTAAATGCTTAAGCTATGATCAACTCAAAGTCAAAACCATGGTCCCACCAAACAAAATTAAAGCATTAGAAATGGTAAAAACTATGTTTTTTTTTAAAAAAAATAAATAAATTAGGGTGAAAACTATCATGTAGTTTAATTATACTAAATTCTCATTAATTTATGAAATTATAAAATAAAAAAAAAAATTTAGAATTTTAATTTAATTTATTTTGACATTTTGATTTATTAAATTGGTGGAAGCAGCCAACTATGAACAACCACAACTATAAACAACGAAAAGTTGAACATTTCTCACCCAATTTTCAAACCCCTTTCTCATCTTAATCTCAATCTCTCTCCCTTTCCGCTGTGATTCTTTCTGAAATTCTCTGTTTTAATGGCGGAAACCCACTTCTTCTGTTTTATCCATTAACGCCAAAATGAAGCATACCCAGAAGCTTGCTTATTACTTAATCTTGGCACTCTGTTCTTCCTCTTTCATCGCACTTCTCTCTGTTCTCCTCTTCTTCATCTGCAGAAACAGCCACCGTCATCGCCAACTCGCCGACGAAACCCCGCCGCCGTCAAAGCCCTCTATCCGATCCTACACGCTAATCGACATCGACACCGCCACTCAAGGTTTCAGCCACCGCCGTGTCATCGGCGAAGGCCGATTGGGCACCGTCTACGCTGCCTTATTGGACACGGGCGAGCTCATCGCCGTCAAAAGAATCTACCCATGGTTGGTTCTAAGCAATAACAACGCTGGATTTGGATTCTCTTCTGTAGTTAAATCCCTCTCTTCTGCCCAACACCCAAATCTCGTTACCATCACCGGATACTCCGAAGCCCCCGGCGAACGAATCATCGTGATGGAATACGCCGGCGTCGTGAATTTGGACATGTACTTACACCAAAACCCAGATGGGGGATTCCTCTTAAATTGGAGCCATCGTGTGAAAATCGCAGCAGGGGCAGCCAGAGGACTTCAATATCTACACGAATCAATGGCCCCTAGCGTGATCCATGGCTGCGTGAAGCCCTCAAACATACTAATCGACGCCAAATTGAGCGCGAAATTGAGCGATTACGGGCTGAATTTCTTGGCGCCGAGAGAGAAAAGGGGATTAGTAGGGTATGTGGACGAGGAATACTGGCAGGGGGAAGGCGTGCAGGGGAGTTGCAAGGAAAACGACGTGTACGGATATGGGGTTGTGCTGTTGGAGCTTTTGAGTGGAAGGGGCTGCGAGGAAGGGTGGCTGGTGAAGTGGGCGCTGCCATTGATAAAGGAGATGAGGTTCAGTGAGCTACTGGACCCAAGAATCGAGTACCCTTCTGATTTGAAGCCATTGATGAGAATGGGGAAGGTTGCTCTGGCTTGTGTCGGGAACTGCAGAAAGAGCAGGCCGGCGATCGGTCAAGTGGTTGCCATTTTCAACAATCTGGAGGCTCAGCTATGCGTTTGATTAATTAATTAATGAATCAATCTCCTTTTTGTTATGTAGATATATTGAATTACATAATTAATACTATCTATTCTTTATGTTCATGTCCTCTTCATAGTTCTTCTACGTAACCTTTTTAAAATTTGAGTATATAATAAAATTAGAAAAAGTTGGAAATATTGACTTTTCAGGAAGTTGATTCAATTTACAAGAAAACTGAACAAAAATACAATTAAAAATTTAAAATTCTTTGAATATGGGAATATTATAATTTTCAAACAAGAGGTGGAATTTGGCTGGAAATTTGTGTATAAATTGGAGGATTTGTTATGGCGGTGGAAGGGACCCGTTCTCTCAACCAATTTTTGTTTGACATTTTTCGCCCTTTCACCGACCGGACTTCCCTACTTGATCTCTAGTGTCACAATCGCACTTTTGATGACAGCGGATTTGCGATTGTGCGGCACTCACTTTCCAACCACAAGTGAGCTAAGCTAATTCGTTCTTATGTCGCCTATGGCCAAGCGATGTATGCTCGAGCCTCTAGCCTCGGTCTTAAGAGAAAGTTTTAGAAAACAAGAGCAAAGAGAGATTTTTTAAAGAGACGTTATATAAACAAGCAAGAAAGAAATAACAACTGCTCACCGTATATAACTTTGGGTAGGAAGAAGTTGAGTATCTCCTATAGTACATTATGAGGCATTTATGTCTATTTCCAAGAAATACAAAAGTAAAACACTAGAATATGAAAAGACATAAAGGGTTTGACTTGTCATGAGCATGCGGTTATAGACAACACGTTTTGGACGAACATGACCGTGACACGTGACTCGTATAATTCCAAGTCTGCACTACTCATATATTTTTGGTAAAATTGAAGGTAAAGATGGGGTAAAAGAGTCCAAAAAGTGAATTATGGGTGAAACACAAAACTCCATGCATGTATACTCGCTGCTGGCGCAGGCGCAGTGTGGGCCTGCACCACAACAACCTTGGCGCACAAATTTGTTTGAGCTCAACGACAACAATATCATTCACTTTCTTACCGTATATATATCATGTTTCTAGAAGTATAAATGAGGAGTGAAAAAGGAGTCGGAATGGAAATTAGGAAGGCTTCCTCGTCCTTGCTCGATAAGCCGTGGACATATTAATTTATTTCAATATTAACGAAATTTATTTATGTATATATTTATTTATTGGGTAAAGTCAATAGACTTTAGAAGGGGAAATGAGTGGAAGTGTCCGTCCACTTAACTTGGGGTCCAAGTATATGGGGTTTGCATTTAATCAAAACCTGGAAGTGGAAACAAATATGGTGATAAGATGATGTGGTTCGGTAATACAAACGACGCCGTCTCCGCTGTGGATGCTCATCTCTTTACAGCCGGAAACCACCAAGATGACCGATCACCGGTCGCATTTCCAGCCCTAGCTTGCCCAACCTGTGCACACCCTCTTCACTTCCAACTCCAACTCCAGGTTATAAATAATAATAAATATTTTTTAAATTTAATTAGTTCGACTCTATTTTATTGTTGAAGAATAATTAATTAAAAATATAATTATGAAATTACATGTAGTTGCGGAAATGTGTATTTTATTTATTTAAACATGATGAATTGAGTCATCTATTTTTGTACGAAGAATTGTCATGATATAATTAATTAATTAATTTAGGGCGGATTGGAAGATTGGGGGAGGGCTCCGGCGGGAGTGAAGTTCGATCCAAGTGACCGACAAATTTTGGAACATTTAGAGGCGAAAGTGAAACGAGATAAGCGAAAGCTTCATCCTCTCATCGATGAATTCATTACTACATTAGAGGGAGATGATGGGATTTGTTACACCCACCCTCAAAATTTGCCTGGTACGCAAACATATCATGAGTCATTATGAGTACACAATCGATTGTACTTTTTATGTCTTCGATGTCATTAGCATAGTTACTAAACTCATTTGAATTTTTCATGCATCTACTAACTTTACTCATAACGTACATGATGTCTAGTCGGGTAGCTACTGATCCATCTTCATCTTTGCCCAATTTACTTCTTGGAACCATTGATTATGAATAGAATTTAAATGGCTTCATTCCAGAGATTAGCCACGTACTTATTCTAACACTAAAAAATATCTACCAACCTTATATGTTACTTACGAGACTAAAAAATATCTCTTATTGAGACTATATCTCAATGTGCTTATTTTAGTCCATATAAAGCACGAGCTCGTAGACTTTTCCTTCAGTTAGATGTCAAATTTGCCTTTTTGCTTGGAAAATTAACTGACATGGATTTGAAAAATGGGAGAAAGGAAAAGTCTAAGTTGAATAGTGTTTTGTATGGACTATACTTAGCCTAAGAGCCTACACATAATTGAATTTTGGAGTCATAGAGCGCAATATCTTTTCCACTACTTCGATATCAATTTTGTTTCATTAGCCTTCATCTTGTTCGTAATTACAAGTGTACATGAGAAATAGTTGTTGATAGTGACTCCTATCTTCACGTGGAGTATCTCAAATTCTTCCTCAATGTTTGTCATTGAGCTCGTTTAACCCAAGTTGAACTTTGATACTTCATCTTCATAGAGTCCCATAATCCTTGGCTGTGTCTTTCTTGATAATCGTTTTAAGAATGGAACGATCCAACGCCTAAACAAATAATTCTTTGTTTTCATGTCTTCGAACTTTTGATCATCAAGTTAACGTTGTTATGTTTGTATGTCGTTTTAAAACGTGCAATTGGGATTTCTATTTCTACCAAATTCTAATATTTTTTTTAATGCCTCTTAGAAGAGAAAATAGTTGCAAATGTATTTAGTGATATATTTAATTTAAAATTTTAAGAAGGAAGAGGAAGATTAAACGTACATGAAATTCTAAAGCTTTGTGCTTGGAAAATTGCAGGAATGAGGAAAGACGGCCAAATCCGGCACTTTTTTCATCGCCCATCAAAAGCATATACGGCCGGCACAAGAAAACGCAGGAAAGTTAAAGAAGACGAAGAAGGCACCGACACAAGATGGCACAAAACCGGGAAGACAAGGCCAGTCATGGGCGGCGGCGTTGTGATGGGTTTCAAGAAGATTTTAGTTCTGTATTCCAAACATGGGAACCAAAGGAAGCCTCAAAAGACAAACTGGATAATGCATCAGTACCATCTGGGTGTTACAGAGCACGAGAAAGACGGCCAATTGGTGGCATCAAAGGTCTTCTTCCAAAAACGGCCTCGCCAAAGCTCCTCCTATCAGAACCCGACTACACAATGGGATGGCGGTGGCCATTCGCCTGAAATAAGTGCAGTTTTTATTGATTGCAGCAACCCAATGATGAGTTCTAATTACGTGTAATGAATAATTAACTAGTTTTAAGAAGTTGAATTCAACCATAGTGTTGATAAGCTTAAAATGTACGTTGTTAGGTTCAAGTTGTAAGGTCCAAACCCTCAAAAAAGCCTCCTGCATGGAAACTGTATGCTATGTTCATCCTCCTCATCTTCTCTCTCTCTAGATTACGCATGCAAACCAATCCAAAATGCCTACAAGTGAATCACATTAGAATCCTAGTTACATACAAATTATCCATCAAAGAAAAGTTGCTGCAGCAGAATTCCATCAAAGAAATGTAGAAGAGAGGCACTGTAAAAACAGAGGAATGTAGAAGAGATGGGCATGGATTTAAGAGTTCTAAAGCTAAAATTCCACCAAAGAAAAGTTGCTGCAGCAGAGGAATGTAGAAGAGAGGCACTGTAAAAACAGATCTAGTGAACCCAAAGCTGAAGGCATTCTTGGCTGTCAAGTTAGATACATATTTGTTCCCAACAAACAAATATAACCCACAATTTTTCTTCTTGATACACGGGCTTAGACGCGCAAAAGGTCAACACTGAATACACAAAAATTCAAACACATTCTAGAAATCAGATGGTGAGAAAAATCAGCGCCAAAATCCATAATCCAGACTTGAAAACACTCTCTAATCCTACAGGATAGATTAACAATTTCGTCTTCATGTAGATTACATTCATCAACCTATACAAATCCTAAGCACGAATCTACTTATCATCGTTTGAGTACGCATTTCTCATAGAGAGCAAGAATGTCCTTTTTGTTGGGATTCTTCAACTGAAGCAGTTCGGCACCAAAATTATGTTTTGTGAGTTCTTGCCTAAGCTTCTGGACAGTGAACTTGGTATAATCCTCCTGATTTGGTTGTTGGCTATGATGATTATCCTCATTGCCCTCGAAAATTGATCCACCATCCTCCGGCTGGGTGTACCTCATGGGACTGTTAGTGCTTCTAGATCTTTTGTTTACTCTTAAAATTCTCTCGCTTGTATCCTTGTCTTGAACGTGTTCCATGCCCATCTCACCATCATCCGCCCTAAGCCGTTTCGCATGAGAAGCAGTCTTCAGCTTACTATCTAAAGCTGTCTCATTAAGACGAATTTTAGTCACCTCTTGTTGGAGTAGATCAATTTTTGCATGAGCAGATTGCAACTGAAGAGAGAGGGCCTCGGCCCTATTGTTGGCCTCTGCATGTGCAGAACGTTCTGAATCCAGAAGGCCCTGAAGAACTTGAACCGTGCTTGTACGCTGCTCATTGTTTGATTTCAATAGAGACTCAATTTCTTTTTCTCTTTCTACAACTCTTGCTTCCAATGACGCAACTCTTGAACGAGCTTCCATTTCTGACCCCCGAATTCGTTGCACCTCTTCCACCAAATCTTTATTCTGCCTCTCCAGATTTTCAATTTGCCTCTCTGCCCTCTCGATTTGGGCCAACCGCTCCATTGCCAACCTCTGCATCTCATTCTTTCCCTCTTGAGCAGCACTAGCTTCATTTCTTGCTTTATCAGCAATTTCAGTAGCCTTCTTAGCGCCAAGTTCGGCAAGTCTACACCTTTCCTGAACTTCATCAAACCTTTGGAATTCAGATAAGTACTTCTGATCCAAATGAACCTTTTCTTGTTGCAAAATCCTTGCTTCTTTCTCAAATGATTGAGCCCTTGCATTTGTTGTTTCCAACCTCTCTTTTAGTTCTTCTATTTCATGCCTCAAAGAAGATACTTCCACATTATAACTCCCAATTTTTGACTCGGCAGCCTGCAGACGAAACATTATTTATACATGAATGATATGTTTTGTTTTCATCATTGAGATGCAAACTGATATCCACATGCTGTGGCATGCCAGCATATAAGAGTTGAGAATGATGGGAAAAGCCTTGAAACATAATATCGGATGGAACTAAAATTGTCGCAATATACCATGATGGCTTTGCTTATTTAACTACTAATTTTTTTCGCTAAAAAAGTGAATTTTGAATTTCAAATCATCTACTGTGCCACGAGACTGACTTCAGTAAACACAAATCATAAATAAATGGGCTAAGAAGTGTCCTGACAACATCTTTTAAAATCTAAGAAGTTTACCTTCAGCTCAAGCCGTAAAGTTGTCAAATGCTGCTCGGCTTGCTCAATTTTTGTTGCCTTGTCCTTCAGTTCATCCTCCTGCATCATGAGAAAAAAAAAAAAAAAAAAGAGAGAGAGAGAGATCAGATGCTTCCCATTATAGCACTCCAAGAATTCAAGTGTAGAGGCAGAATATGCTTGCAAATGTTTGTGAGTTGTGAATGGGGTGGGGGGTGATGAAGGCTCACCTTTTCAGCCAAAGTAATGGAGAATTCTTTCCTCAAAGTATCTTCCCTAAGCCTTGTTTGCTTATTCGTGCGTTCTTCTGCAAGTGCAGCTTTCTCAAGAGCAGCTTTAGTATCTCTTAAAGCAATGTCAAATTTCCTCTTCCACTCTTCTGCCTCTTCTTGTGCAGACTGAGATTGTTCCCGAGCAGCCGCCAGCCTTGCTTCAGCAGCACTACTCCTAGACTTCAAAACAGCAATTTCTGAACTAGCTTGATTTTCCTCGGCTTTTAACTTTGACAAGACAGTTTCATATTTTCTTTTCCAATCCAATGATTCTTGATTTGCTTGGTCCAATGTTTTCTTCAGGCTAGAGCATCTCTCGTCAAGAGAACTGCAATTACCCTGTAGATTAGATATGCGGTTCATGTAGTCATCAGCAAGTTTTTTCTTATCATTGATGGCATCCTCGTATCGCTTCAGATATTCAGACTTGTACTTCTCACTGGCTTCCAGCTGCTTCTTAAGCAAATTCAGCTGATCTTCAATTGAGCGGCACTTCAAAGCGAGGGAATTCTTCTCTGATCCAACTTGATCTATAAGTCTTTTTATAAGGTCATGTACAGGACCATCCAAACTGCAAAGTTCCATGGTATTGGTCAGGTCACAATAATTCAAGAAAAGATCCAAAAATAATATATGGGACAAACACTAATATAAACCTCCGGTGTAAGAAAGTCGCCAACTTCTGCCACTTTCCAGGACCGTGGGATGATACTTCGTATTCAGACAGAAGAGCGCCAAGAACCTGCACAGGCATGCCAATAACCCAAGGCAAAAGAGAAACTCAATTATGAATCAATAAGTACATGGGAGAAGAGACTTTGACAAAGAAGGATGAAAGTTCAATAAATACAGTAGATGAAAATATGTTCAGCTGATTCAGTCACAGAAAAGAAACAGAGACCAATAATTCAACAACAGTTTATATTCGTTATGTTATCGCAAATCACAGTTTAGGTGCAAATCACAGTTTATACTTTCCAATAAACATGATTAATTCAACAACTAGAGTTGCTTCCAGACCACCAAAATCATCAGCATAGCTGAACATTATTTTGTTTATTAATAAACCAAACTGTGCCTGTCAGAAGCTGACCACAAAAATAGTTCTTAACCCAAAATTATGACAAATAATATCTAAATTACCTTCACAACATTATTTATATTTGCATCAGAAGCATGGCAAGCAGCTCTCAACCTCTGTTCCATGCTTTGTATAGCATTTGTGCATTGCAAGTCTGCTTCTGTGTATGCATTTCTTTTGTAATCCTGCATTAGACAACGACCAACTCATGTAAATAAAACAGGGAGCAGAAAATATTCTTTCTAAAGACAACATCCAGAAAAATTGGAAAATAAAATATTACTTGAAAACTTTGACAATGTCATATATAAGATGATATGCAGTTCCATACTCTAGTAAAATTGCTTCATTTTGTTCATTGATAGCGCACAAAAATGTCCAAAGAGAAGAAATAATGTCCCATCACATATTTGTGAACACTAAGCTCAGACAATTCTACAACATCGTCATTACTAATTTGTAGGGGAAAGTTCAAATTCACTCCTTTACCTAATTCAATATCAACCTTCTCAAATTAAATCCTAAAACTCAAGCAAATGAAGAAATTAATACCTACTTAAAACAAATTAGAAATTTATTAGGAAATAACTAATAAATAATAGAAAGTTCAACCAACAAAACACATAATATAAAGCCCAATTAGGAACCGGTAAAGGAGGCCCAAATAATCATCACAAGCAAAACCAGCTAAAAAGACATCCAAAGCAACAAGGAACAATTCCCAAAAATAATTCTAATCAAGACACAACTATACCTACATTAAGCCACAATTTACAATGGTATAACCCAACTAATGGAGAGTCTTAATTTCATCACTTGAAGTTCAAGGTTCATTCGGGAAGAATTAATGACTTGAAGGCTTAACTAAATACAAGGGTAAAAGTGAATTCTTTTCCTCCAATTTTAACATGAAACCAAACGGTCGTTAAGATATAAAAGATAGGTTGAAAAAAGGGGCTACCAAAATCATATTATTAGAAAAAAGTTGGGCCATAAAGACTCGAGAAAGACATTGAAACCAGTCGGTCTGCAGTTTCTCCAAAAATTCCCATACACCCAATAAAATTTTCCCGATTTAGCCAAAAATCAACTTACCAAACAGCTTTTCCTTCAACAAAAAAGCATATGTAAGATTACCGTCTCAAGCATCAGAGTCTTCATTCCTACTTGGACCAACTCAAACAAAATGTTCGAGGCCTCATTTCATAATTTTCTATTTCCAATTGACCATACACAGATAAAAACATCGAACTAACAGATTCATAATATTCCTTACCTCAAATGCTTTTCTATAAAATTTCTCCAGTAATCCCTCGTATTTTTTCCTCACTGGACCAGCGCCTACAGCACCCAAATTAAATGCAGCAAGTGACTTTTGAACAGCAGTTTCATGGGCTTCCCTCAAGGCTGCCTACAGAAAAACAATGTTATCAAGCAACAAAAACATCTCTAGTGAAGATGTAAGTTAGCATTTGCACGTACTTCTTCTGGTGGCTTTGACCGGTCAAAAGTAGACGTATAGACTTCAGCAGCATGATCATACGCCCTTCTACACTCTGCCTCTTCAACACTCTGCAAATTAATGATATGGATGAGAATTATCTTCTAGTTTCTTGTTTAATTCCTAATTTGCTAAAGGTGACAACAATTTCAGACATGATTGCACTCCACACAATAAATCTCAATGAAAGGAGAGAAATGTGTGCAGACAATGCAGACATCTGTACATTCAAATTGAGAAATGAGAAAAATAAAATAAAACAAAATAAAAAAAACTGCTTACAAGCATCTCCAGAAAGTACATTACACAAGATTTCATAAGATATGTGTTCCCTGAAAAAAAAATAATTAAAAAAAATAAAAGTTCATAAGATATACTAACCTGCCAAGAGGAGGTTATTGTAGGCACTGCACCCTGATTTAGAGCATCAAGGTAGGACTCTGTAATACCCACCAAGACTGGACCTGTCATAACAGTTGCTCCTACTTGCTTAGGCCTTGTCCTCTCAAAAACAAATTTAGTAAATGCATCAAGTCCAGACCTAAATTCAGGCCTTAGTTTATCCAACTGCAGAACCACAGAATATCAAGGAAGTTTGGTTAAATTTGGCTTCAAAAGAAAATTATGTAAAGAAAATCCATAAGCCTAAGTTACTTACAGAAATTTGATCAAGTCTTTGGAGATCATTTTCATTATTCAAAGGACGCACAAGCGTAAAGCAGTCTCTATCAGGAAACAGAGCTCTAATGGAATCACGAATCTGTCAGTAAATGGATAAAATTACAGATCAGATAATAGTTGCAAACAAAAACATTCATTTTTCGACAACAAATACAAGTACAAATGACAGTGGTCTAATGTGTTCCAAAGTCATAAAAAGCAGAATTTTAAAATTCTATGTTCACGAGCTAACAGAGAGTAAATATCCAGAGTAAATATCAGAAGACATTGGAAAACAACAAATCTTACAAACTAAACAATTGGGAACCCTCTCCTTTTCCAGAGGACCTTAAATGATGTTATTATTTTGTGAAGAAGAAACAGGTTTTTCATTGATTAGCGAAAAAGATCAAAAGATCGAGATAGAAACTCTGAAAGGAGAGAACAGAAGGAACAATGCAGAAATAAAAACAAAGAAACCTAAGAAAGAGCATTAATATGAGAAGCCTTAAATGATGTTGCTATTATTTTTTCCTTTCTTTTTCCTTCTTTTTTTTTTTTTTTTTTTTTTTTTTTTTTAATAAGAAAAAGAGGTTTTATTGAGAAAATTGAAAGAATTATACAAGAGCAACAAAGAAAACAAGCTCACAAAAAGAGAAGCTAACCTGCACCCACTGGAAAGGACTCGAGTCCAAAATTATCAACTCATGCTCATAATTACAAAAGAATGAGTAATAGAAGCCCAAAAGGACACATTAAACCTTAAATGATATATTAATTAACAGAATCATTAGGAAAAAGAAATCCTTAGAAATATAACTGATAGGGACTAGTTTATTGAAGAAATAAGTACAGCCAAAAGAGATGCATCAGTTACCTACTCTCCCAAAACTCACTCAAGTACAAGTAATTATGAACTAAGAGAGAGTTCTAAAAGAACTTATACGACTTAAATAAGAGTAGCTTTTTCTCTCTTTTCTAGACCTAGAATATGTGAGAGCCCAAATAACGGAGAAAACAAAGTCAACAAACCACAAAGGTGATAGATGTCCATCTAATACCTCGTTCTTAGCAGCAATGTCTCTTCCACTACCTTGAACCGGCCTCAATGCAAGCTCCAGATAATCCCGAGGCGTTATTCTCCTATTATCCTCTACTAGATCCAAATAGAAGTCCTGCACATAATTCTTATTTTAGATATGACCACATAATATAATTAAAAATAGATAAAATTAAACCAAGTAGAGGATCTAACATGATAAGAAGGTAATGGTGAAGTAATTCTCTTTTGATTTTAAAAAAAATTAAGCATCAAGGTTAGCAAAATGAAATAATTTTAAAGTAGACCACATAAATACAATAGCAAATAGATAAAAATAAGCACCCAAAAAAATGATCTAACGTAATAAGGAGGAGAAGGATCTTACATTGAGAAGTCATGTAATCAGAATATATTATGCACGTTACAGAAAAAAAATTAGAAAACATGACCTAATGTCTGAATGCACTTTGAAACAAATTTATGAATATTAATAGTAGAGAAGTGTATTGTACCCTGAGAAGCCAAACAAAGATTGGAGAGAATTGACCAAGTTCAGCAGATGTAGTTCTGCCAGAAGCAGCCCTAACACGAATATGTTTAGTCATTTGAGTGACAAGAGATAAACGGTCAAGTGCGGCTTCATCTATTCCACCCATCTGAACAGAGAAAAAAAAGAACGAGTTCCATAAAGAAAAATGAAGTTGTCAGAATGATGCAACTTATACAACAACAAAGAGAGAAGCATTAAAAAAAATTACTTAAGTATCATATTCCAATTAGAGAGAGATAAAACAGAGGAAATGCGCAATTCAACATAGTCAGAAAGAGAGGTTTCTAAAAGATAAGGATCAACATCAGTTGCCTCTACCTGATTATAGACAAACATGCTAGATAAGAGAACAGCCAGAGAAAAAATCTGGGTGCTGTAAGTTCCCTGAAAAAAAATTGAGGAACAAGTAAGAAAAATAGATGGAACAAATTAAATAGAAAATGAAATTTGTAATACTACACCTTCAAAGGAGGCAAACACACGGTGAAAGTACTTCATTACTATAAATTAACATGAAGCAGATTTGAAGCTCAATACACGAAGAACTTAAATAACAGCACCACCATCATTCGTATCAACGTCACATCAACTAGATAATTGATAACCAGAAACAACATAAAATAGTGGACTGAAATCATACTGTAGTGTATTAGTTTGAAGAGTTACCTTAGTTTCCCTTCTTTACTGTGCAGATACTGTTGTATGTTTTTAATTGTTAAGTTGATAGAACATTTTCGTTCTTTAGATAAGTTTACAGAGTAGTTACTTAGGTTAACTGTGAGTAACTATTTAGATGGCCTAGCTCCCTGTACAAAGAAGCTTTAGTTTGTTGTTCGGACATCGTCAAATTAATGAAATTTCTCAACAAGAAATGATTTCTATCATACCGTTTGATCATAGGCATCAATTCCTTCACTATCCAATAGTAAAAGATTGTACTCAGTTCCATCAAGGGCAGTTCTTTTCAAGGGTGTACTCCAGAGCCATAGCCCTTTAGTACAAGGCCGATGGGTAGATGCTACTTGAAATCCACTACTCCTCCCAAGAAGCTTCAAAAGAAAAGAGCTGATTGTAAGTCCACAAAATGACACTACAAATGTAGGGAGGCAAAGTGCTCCACAAAATATCGTGAAAGTTCTATGTAACAATCACAATATCTTGAAACTGATTTGCATAAAATCAAACGCTGCACCCCACCCCCCAACAAAAAAACATAGCCGTCTTCAAGCAAATTAATTTACACTTTAAATACAAGATAAATTCCATCCGTGAGTCATGAGAAACAAAACTACCTGTAGTGAAAAGAGAATAACCCGAAAAATTCAAATTGCATGTGTCTACAGGGATTCACAAAAATTATCCCAAGAAAAAGATAAGAATCTTGAAGGGCATTTGGTTCAAAAATTGAGTTTGTATAACTTGGAGTTGAAGAGCAAAGCCTACAGTTTGGTACATAGATTTGCTAATTCTATGCTATAAATTGCCAATACACTAAGCTATATAAATTATTGCTACATACTACATACTTACCTTTACAAATCACAAACCATGGGGGGGAAAAATACATAAACTCAAGCTTCTAAATTCATTTCGTTTCGCAATCTACACGTAAGTTTCAGCATCCTAGCTTTCAAAGCCCGTTAAGCAAATCCACTCTCATAATATCCAACTTAAGAACTTAGAATTAGAGTTTTCAGTTATTTAGCATAGTCCTAAACAAATACACGAGGCAAAGGCCCACATCCCCACTCGAGTACTACAATTCAGAAAGAAAAATAAACTCGATGTACACGTGCCACTTCCTCGCACCTACACAGTGATGAACTTGAATTCCAGCTCAGAGACGTTTCTCTTCAGAGCTACCTACCTATTTACGGACCGAAACCAAAGAAACAAACTAAACATGTGCAACACCTCCCAAAATCTTGACTTAGAGGCCAAAACTCAAAAACCCTAGATTTTGAATGAACCCACCAGATGACAAATGTAATTTCCAGAGCATATCCTACACAAAATAAAGAACAGAAGAGACTAACTTGATTCAAAATGAAGCTCTTGCCCTGACGAGCACGGCCACAAACGGAAACGACACCAATTGGCTCTTTTACAAGCTGTAAGGTAGCGACAGCTTCAGGATCCATCCGAAACTTCCCCTTCTCATCGCAGTAAACAAGACGAATTGGCCTCGGAGGACCAGTCCCCGTCGAAGAGAAGGAAGACGGCGAAGACGCAAGAGAGGGAGAAGGAGACGGCGTCGAGGAAACATCGGCGGAATTCTCTTTCCCTCTGAAAAACTTGATCATCTTCTTCTACAACCCTTCTTCCTTCCCGCCTCTCGTGATCAAATTTCGCGCCCTACACAATCTTCAAAGAACAAAAATCTCCACTTCACCCACAAATGTCATAAATAACAATGGAAAATAGCCTGGTCTGTGCGCTTTAATTTACGTCAGTGGGTGCAATAGTGGAATCGGAAGCGGTAGAAATCGGGGAGGGAAAAGCAGCGTTCGGGTTTTTCCGGGACTTTCATGGTTGAAGTGCCCGAATATGATCGGTGCAAAATTACCACGGAGCCCAGGAAATTGGGGGTATTGGAGGGGCTTTTCAGTCATTTCGGTTTAACCGTCCTTCAAGCCGATGACACAGCGTGGTTACAAGGCTAGGCTGGCAGCTGGCAGCTGGCCATAAGTGCTTCTCACATTGAGTATTTTCATTTATTTTCCTGTTGGACTGAATTTCCGGCTTCGAAATATTTCCCTTATTTAAAAGTGTAGATTAATTTGACGGCCCATTGTTTCATGAACATTGCGACGGCCCATTTATATAATCGGCCCAATAAGAAAGGCCCAATTAAACGATTCATGAAGCAATAAAAGAGATAGAAAGAAGGTGTGCTTATTTTTATATTATATAATTTTCACTTTAAATAATTTACATGACCTTGAATCTCCGGTACCAAATTTCAAAGAGAATCTCCTCTGTATCCACTCGGAGGCATCTGAATCAGAAATTTAATCCAATGGGAATTCAAGATTTATGAAAATTTGAATTTCCCTTTTTGTAATCAAAGCCACAGAGCACCGGCATCTTTTAACGCCGGCACCAATTCGCCTGCAATATGAGCCGCCATCACTTTTTCCAACCCACCAAACATTTTCCCGCCGACAAACACCACCGGTAACTGCACTCTTCCCTCATTCCCATCTCCGGCGCCGGTGACAAATTTCCCAATCTCCCCGGCAATATTGACTTCATCTTCCTCACCGACAGCGAAGACGGCCGGGTTCGCCCCGTGGCCCAACAGCAGCAGTTTCAAAACATGGCTCATACAACACCCATGCCTCGCCAGAACCACGACCGCGTTCTTGGACACCAATTTTCCGACACTCGCCGCAGCCCCATCGGCAGGAGCCTCGGGTGCCTTGCGGGAAGACGCAGCGGCCGGCACCCACGTCCTGTACGGAATTGCTTGGTGCATAGTGTAAATTTGGTAAAGAAAAAGATCCAATGGAGAGAAAGAGAGAGATTATGTAGGGTATTGGCATAATGGCATAATGGCATTGGCCATTTATTTATATTGAGCAATAACCGATTGGGCTGTGGAAAACTTAAGCGTCAACGCGGGTAACGCAATCTAGGACGTAACCGAAACTGTGGGTGACGATTAATTGCGTCACAGCTTACTTGGTCAGACGGATTCCACTTAACACCGTATGAACGGCCGATAATGATTTTATTTAATTTCATTAGGAGTCAATTAGGTGTTAACGATGATTAGTGTACAAAGCAACCCATCTAATCTCTCTACCTTTCGGATGGGGACATTTTACGGTATTCAATTTCGATCTATAAATAAGAGTTAACTTATAATTAGGTATTTAAAATATGAAAAGTGACATAGATGAAATAAAACCCAAAGGCTATGGGATGGGACTTTATAAATGATAGTGACGTGGTTGGATTTATTGTAATCGTGGAAATTAGGAGAGGAATTGACGTGGGGTTTCTTGGTTTGGTTTGCTGAGATATGGGTGACGAGGAAAAAGTGGTTGGATGACGTGGGGAGGTTGTGGAAATCTCACGTGGCAGAATGTTCTTTTGTGATTAAAGGGCTAATTGTTTTTTAAAGAAGTTAAGTTAATTCCGGAAGGCCCACCTGCGTTTTCTGCCCACTTTTCTTTCGGTTGGAAAATGCAAAATTTTCCAGATCTCTCCCACAATTTGCTTACGTGGAAAACCACGTACTAAGGAATATGATTTAATATTACCTTAGGGGGGAGATGAAAACATGAAGTCTTTTACGTCCCGGTCCCATGAACATCTCTATTCTCTTTCACCCTACCATATGTTGTCCCGGTCCCATGAACATCTCTATTCTCTTTCACCCTACCATATGTTGTTCCGGTCCCACCATGAACATCTCTATTCTCTTTCACCCTACCATATGTTGTCCCGGTCCCATGAACATCTCTATTCTCTTTCATCCTACCATTTGTTGTTAACAGAGTCATAAATAACCAAAATTAATAGGCCGTTAATTCAAAATAATAAATATAAAACTGCTTACATCATGGATGACATCAACAGAATTCATAAATTTCCTGGAAGGTTCAGTTTTTATTTTATTTTCTAAGCTGATTATAATTAAAAATCTAAATCGACTAAAACTAAGATATTTGAATATCCGAAAAAATGTTGATCGAAGGACCAAACTTATTCAAAATATTAATAAAATGTACAAATATATAGAAAAATATAATACAATATATAGTAATCAAATTCTATCCTTCCTTCCTAGAAATAGAATGCACGTTCCCAAAAAGGAGAAAGAAAAAAAAAAAAAAAGTAATATTTAAATTGAAATAGAGCACGTGCTACATTGCATGTCGTGAAAGATTGCGGTGTATTTTGGTAGCCCAGTCAAAGCCATCGAAGGAGCTGGGCTTGTGATCCGGCTCGTCAACTGGACGTTTGCCTTTTAGCTTATCATCATCATCACAACTTGAAAGAGCAGCAGAATCCGAACAAGTATTATAATGTTTATTGTTCTCACCCGCCCCTTGTAAACGACCACAATCCACAGATGTCATTCCCATTGCCGCTGCCTCAAGTCTGAAAGACGGTGGCGAGTCAACCCCCGCGTCAACTGATGCACGCGGCGACGAATGCGGGAAGTTGCAGTCGCAGCCATGGCGCCCTCTTTGCCTTCTTCGAGCTACCCTTTTCTTCGCTCTCCCTTTCCATTTCCTCAGCCCTTCAACTACCCCCTCCGTGAACACCGTTTTCTTCATCGAGCTCCCCATCTTTCAATACCATTATTATAACCCACGTTTAGTATATAAACACCCATTTCAATTCTGTGAAAGCAGGGGAATTTAGTACTTGCCTGAGCCACCAGAGCGTAGAGAGGCAGAGTGACATAGCCACAAATGATCTGCACCAGCACACCCACCGCAACTCCTATTACCCAATCTGAAATCTCTCTTTGAAAGCACGATCTCATCCCAAATTTCAGCTAAGTCACCAGTTCATTGATTAGCTTTGATGCTACAACAATCTAGCAGAAAATCAAAGTATCCTGCATACTTACCCATGCCCATGCAAAGAATGCTAATTGAAAAGAATTCTGCAAAGATAGCAAAAACTTAGAATCCGGCTTTTGTGAACAGTTTTAACTTCGGAAAAAGATTATTGCAACGAATTGCCTGGAAGAAAATGAAGTGTATGAAATACAGAAGCAACTTAGGCCGGCCCAACCAAAAATATTGGTCACTGGGCCTAACGAGCAGAGTTCCTCGGACGACATGGGACTTCCCATGGCTGTCCAAGCACATCTCAGTCATGATGCCTTGTAGCTTTGTCCCAACCAACAAAAGCATCTGAGAAGTAAATTCAAAAGAAGATTACACAAAACTATCATTCGAGCTCAAAGCAGCCTATAAAAGGTATAAGAAAATCTTACTAATAATGGAATAAAGGGAAGCCATAGATGGCTGTGAAACCCTGTATCAAATTGAATGGACCTTGCACGTTAAATTTTTTAGCTTCTTGTTTTGAAGAAAGTAACAAAGAGGACTTTGACTGTTACCATGTGCACTGAAGAATATGAAGATAACAGAAAAAATCCAAACCCACCAACTGCAACAAGTAAACATTCACATAAAGGGTCAGAGGCTCGATGCATTCAAATGAGGCTACGATACTTAAAGAGATGGATTGAATAAAAATGCGACCTGATCCCCACAACCACGCTGAAGTCATTATCTAGAGCTCTTGTTATATAGTTTTGGAAATCGAAGTTGGTTCCTTCCCCAAGATGGGCCTGTATCAATTTTCAGAGATTTAATACACAATATTAGTCAAACACTGCTACTTCATATCAAATACAAACTCAGGGAGGAAGTTACCGCAATGAAACCATGTCTAAGAGTGAGATAATCGGCTGCGGAGACAGATTCATAAAATTGTCTAAGAAAGCAGGCCTACAGTTCAAACACGCACAACAAGAAAAAGAAAGAAATGAACAACTTTATGTGGGAAGAAAGATGATTAATTGAATCAAAAGAAGAACAAGGATACCGGCCATCGAAGAATGTGATGGTCGCTCCAGAATTTTAGATGCCTCTTTCCAAAGGATGTTTGACGAGCAAATTGAAATCTTCTTGGATCTTATTAATTAATTATTGTCCCACACAGAAACAAGACAAAACACAATAGTCAATGGGGGGTGGACCAGCTCTGAGATTTTTGTAAATTGATATTGATTTCATCAAGTATTACCGGTTGTAAATTGATACTCCAACGTTCTGGTTTTTGCTTCCCAGTACTGCCATCTCCTCATCTGCAACGAACAACATCACTTATGAACTTAAATTACAAGTTTAGAAACTTAATGAAGAAAGCTTCAAAAGTTATTGAATTATTAGAAAGTTTTGAAAGAGTCACGGGACTTATTAAACCAGAAGATTATTGAAGATTAGTCAAGAAGCTTATCTCAAAAGTCTCTCACGTCCCAATAAATTCATCTCAACATCTTACCCTACACGTAATTTGCTGATGATCATCAACGCTACTCTTTTTCCAACATTAAATGAATGCCTATCCAAATATCACTTTCTTTCTTTATTCTTTAAATCAGCTCGCTCATCTTTCAAATTATTTTTCTTCTAAATATTTGTTGTTTATCAGTTCCATACCAAAAATTACGGGAAGCAAAAAAATAAAGTTACCTTGGCGATTCCAAGACTGTAAGTGAGGAGACTGGAAAAGATGTGAACAAAGGCTAAACAGATGATCAAATACTTGACCTGCTTTGCACCGTCTCTAGATATCAACGAGGCTTTGGCCTAATGAAGCGATCGAGTTAAGATAATAGCTAAGATCTTGCATATGGTTTTATGAACTATGATTCTGTGGCGGACCTGTGAATCACACTTGGGTTCTTCCACGAAGTAAGTGGCCGAATTCGTAGTCGGGCAGGGAAGAAATATTTTGTTCGAACTCTTAGGGATGCAAATGTTAGCAATTGCTTTCTCGCTCACCGTCAATAACAGCGATACGAATCCCAAAAGCATCAACTCTACACGAATTCATTCAAACGCAACACACACACATAATCAAAACTATATATGTACAGAGAGCTAATTCGGAATACAATTTTTGTAATATCTAACCCGATTTGATATTGTCCAGAGCCCGCCTTAGCGATTTTCTCCTCTTCATGCTCAAAAACTGCAAATCAAATATCGGAATTAGTTCAGATACATTTCCAAATCGAATAAACACTGAACAATATACTAGTGGTACCCGTTTCACAAGGAAGTGAAGCAAATACTCTGTGCAAATGGATATCAGAATCAGCAAAAAACAAACTGTCGCCACTGCCCATGTGGGAGTCCGTTCCAGGCTCACCATTTCTCTTTTCTTCTGTGCTTTCTGAGAAATCTTGCGAAAGACGACGCTGAAATGAAGAGACGGTAGTGGGTTTTAATGCAGAGAGATAGAGAGAGAGAGACGACAAGCGTAATGGAAAACATGTTCTACGACCATGCCATAACAATATTATTATGATTGGGACTTGATAAACACAAATTTAATGCACAAAGAAATTTTTTTTTTATTTTTTTTATTATTTCAAAATCAAATGAATAATAATTCATAAGCAAATAATAGAATTTTATAATAGAAAAAGAAAAATAAAACTTCTAATTAATTATTTTGATTTAAATGAATAAGAAGTGGAATCATGTGAAAAGGGATTAATGCAAGAAAAATGAACCATGTGAACAAAAGAAAATGGAGGGTAGCTTGTAGAAGACTCCACCGAACGAGGCAGCCATTTGAGCGGGGCGCTCAACATTGTTGGTACGATCACTATGGAATCTAGTTGCAGTCATAGTCATAGGAGGATGGACTTGTATAGTTGTAGCTTTTAAGAATCACGAACTTTCACAGTGATGCAACATTTTCCAGTTTAAACATAAATTCTCATGTCTTTGTTCTTGGTTTTCTAGAACCGCTCACGACAATAGTGATGTATTATTTACTTATAAACTCATAATCATTTTCTTAATTAGTCGTTCGACGCTCCCCATTCAATGATTGAAGCATCCTTGACTACCCCATATATTCAAATCTCTACCGTACATTTGATATGCAACATTCAAACTTCTACAAACTGGCATAGCTGCTGCAACTTATAACATTCATACTAAACAATACACAAATTACAATCCGAGATACACAACGACGACGACAAATGGGTATCATTACAATCAAAACAAAGCGCCAAGCGTTCTTTTCGTTCGATAATCGACGTCCCAAAAACTAGAGAAGATTTCAAAGTAACAAGCATTGTTTTTTTAATTCAGACACAAACAAAACTAGGCAGCAGTCTTCTTTTGTTAACCCCAAATAAGTCAAAGACCCATTCAGTAGTAGGTACTGTAATTTGCATAGTGGTACTGAAGAGCCCCCTGCATAACAATGCAGATCAGATTTATCAGGCCGTGACACTTTTTCTTATCCCACCTTTCTTGCTTTGAAACACAAAAAAATTAAAAAAATAATTAGAAGCTGAGCATCTACATAGCCTGATTGTAGGGGGGCCTCTCAGAGTTCGATCTCGAAGATTCGATCGTCGAATATGTTTATGCAAAATATATTGCCTCTACGGCACGAGCAGATATGTTACTTACTTTGGTACAGTTGCTTCCAACCACCTTGCTCATCAGAGGAGACTTCAAAGGACATTGCGCTCCAATGGTGGTTCCTGCATGAATGGGAGTTGTTGGTGGAGAACCCTTGTCTGTATTCCCAACATTCTTTTCCTCTGTCAATGAAAACCCAAACAATCTGCAGCCAGCTTTGGTAGTTGAAGACAGATCTTTACTACCTGAAAACGCTGAAGCTGTTGTTGTAGAAGGATGGGATAGGCCCAGCAGATTCAGCTCGCCCAATGAAGTGGGACACATGCTATTGTCGGTCATAAATGCTGTCCCAGAATTATGGGATGTACTGTTGTTCATACTCCCACGGTTATGTGAATCAAAGCTTAGAACAGGAACCATCGACTGCTGAAACATGAATACAGAAGATGGTGATGAGACTTGAGCAGAAGGAATGGAAGAGCGTGTGTGGAAATTTTCACATTGCATTGGCGTGGGCCATCCATCTCTAGTCGTAGACAATCGAAAACCATCGACAGGACCGCAACCACCACTTTCCTTAACTTCATTGGTGGCCGTGGTCCTACCATAAAAGGGACCTGGAAATATTTCTTGACCTTGCAAGACCTTTTGGAATTGGAAGGATTCATCAAACACAAAACCCCGTGAGGAAGTTTCGGAGTTGATAAGTCGGTTTCTGGGACCATTTCTCATCAGAGCTATACCAGAACCATGTAAGTCAGGCAACAATCTCCTCTTCTCGGGTGGATGATAACGAGTGTTGTCATCACAGTCAGTGGGAGTATTGTAGCCTAAAATTTCTTGACCTTGCAAGACCTTATGGAACCTTAAAGATTCACCAAAGTCTGTTGCTCCAATCCCATCTGCAAGTAATAACACATAGAACAAATGAGTGCTTGTGTTGTAAACTATCTAGTGGTGTAAATGACAGACTCACGTGGAACTGGAAACTCTAGTTTTGTGGAAGAGAGACCAATCCTGGATCTTTTCAGACCAGGTGGAACCAAGTTGCTAGACATAGAAACAGAACCAGAGGGCTCAATCTCCCAAGGCGAAACCCTGCCATGCCTGTTGATTTCGCCATCGTCCCACCTCACCTGAGAAAACATCAGATTAGACAATATAGATCAACGTTATTGAACCTCTGTGATTCTCAAAATTGGACAGAAGAAAACAGAAGATGCCATGCAAAACTTTAGTGAGAATGCATACTTTATCAAAAATTGTATGAACTTAAACTCTTGTGTGTAAAAGGAAAAGTTGTCAATGTTTCATACCATAAGGGACCTCCACCGTGATCCCGGCCATCCGATAGGATCAACATCGCCAATTCCAGTTATATGTCCAGTGTGTCTGTGAATAGGAGTATGAAGGAAATATCAGTGAAGATTCCAGCACCATATTTTATCTATAAGGCAGCAAACCATTAATAGCACACCTCAGATCAGCAGCATCTTCGGTTTCGAAACTCAGCCTAAACCTCATTCCAACAGAGAAGGAACGGTTCATGCTCTTCAAGAACTTATGAAAAGGCAAGACAAACTGTGAAGAGGTAGCCCTGCATAAAAAGGCAGAGATTCAAAATCCTTAACAACCATGCGATATGAAGGAACTAAATCAAATGGGATAAGAATTAGATACCTAGGATTGTAGCATACGCTGAAGGAACTTTTGGAAGATATAGCATTAACCACATCCATGATACTACTAGAGTTGAGCTTCTGACTGCAAATATTAGAAAATGTAGAACCACTTTTAAGCTGTGCAGCTCTTCGTATTCCCAGTCTTAATTCACCATCGTTTCCCCTATAAGTAAAAGCATATGATAATCATACACAAGGCTTGTGTTCCTCAAAGTTTGAAATTTAACCAGGCTCCCCAAGTCATAGATACCTAAGAAAAAGCACTGCATCACCAGAAACAAGCCTTTTCTTGTTCACAAATGCACTCCATCCAGTGGTTAGCAAATGCCTTCTAGGCTGCCCTGCTCAAATCAGAGAGGGAACTCAGAAGCATATACTAGGGAAAACGAACGGCTGCGGTCAAGTAATCGCATAAAAGGATTCGTCTCCGAAAGTAAGGCACCAAATATGTGAGATTCCTATGTCATACCACGATATATGTGCCTGAACTTCCATTTTAGCCCAAGGAGATCCTTTGCAACAAGCTCTTGTGAAGGCCTCTGTTGATTATAATCCTGTTGAATTAACAAGGTTCGTGAATGTTGAATTATCAAAATATGTTTAAACAAAAAAGCTTGAGCTTAACAATTACCAATGGCGGGAAGCAATCCTCCGCTGCACGCCTGGGGACGGAGAATCCTCCATGAGTACTAGTGTCTGAAGCAGTAAGGGTCTTGCAGAACATGTGAGGTGTTGTGGTCTTCTCACCTTCTTCAACATCCTCCTCTTCAATGTCATTGCTCATCTCTTCCTGCATCTTGTGCTCCATTTGCTGTAAAACAAGAATGATATTCAGAAACAAAATCTTCTCATCTGATTCATAGAAGCATAACGGGTGAAGGAAGAAGAAAATAACGCGCATTTCCAAATAGAACAGAAATTATAGCCTACTAACAAGAGATAAGATTTGTATTGTGCAACAGAGTTCATCCAAGCCTTGTTATATGGGAGTTTCAAATATCATCTTTTCGACTAGAAAACACCCTAAATGATCAAAATCAGCCCCTTCAAGCGTTTTCTTTTGGAGGGGGCACAGTATTTTCTCGGAGTGGAAACGACACATAAAAATGGGGAAAAAAGAAACTCACCTCGTTTTCAGGAAGCAATGAAACCTGAGCATAAACCTCGTCACTCCCAGCCTCAGCCTGCTTTAAAAGAGCATTTTACAAAGAGTTAGTGAAACCCCATCATCCCAATTCAATTGCTAGAAATCAGGCAGAATCGGGAAAATGGGATGAACAGATCATGAACACTGCAAAAAGCTCACACCCAAAAGAGAAAGAAGCAAGAAAAATGGGCTTACGTGAAGCTGAACATCAATGACGCGACAGAGGATGTGGGGAGGGAGATCAGAGGGCGTAGCCGGAAATTCTTGCATCTTCTCCAAGTGACCCTGCGGCAAGTAGACAACCAAGTTCCCTTTCTTGGGCAAAGAGGTGAGAGGGCCAGCACAAGCATGCCATAGCTCCAAGCAAATAGAAGAGGTAAGAGAAGGCGAAGGAGAGGAGGTCAGAGCAGAAGCAGAGGAAGAAGAAACAGAGGAAGCAGCAGAAGAGGGAGATTCATCTTCTTCGGTGGTATTAAGATCGATGAGAGCACCCATTTGAATCGTAGCCCTAGAAGAAAGAAAAGAGGTGCAATAAAAGTAGAAGAAGAACAAAAAAGTTCTTAAATAGAAGCCTGAAGAGATGAGGGGTTTCAGAGAGCTTCAGAAACTGAAGAAGAAAGAGTTCGAGGTAAGAGGAGAAGGAGCTCATGCCTGCATTTTTAGAAATGGGTGCACCTTCGCTAATGCTAAAAGAGGGTCTCGCTCAGAAAACAACACACTCCACACCCTTCTGACCCTTCTCCCTCTTTCTCTCTCTCAGCTCTGTCTCGCTCGACCCTTTTACGCTTACACCCAAATTTCGTATTTTTCTTTTATTTTTGGATGTGGGAAGATAGAATTAGGGAGAAATGGGTTTGGGGGATATCAAATCAAGATTTGATGTGTTAATTAAAACAAAAGTAACAAATTTTCACCTCCCTTTTTCTCTCTCTCTGCTTCTGCAGCAGAGACTGAACTGGAGCAGTACTGCAGCCGCTGCAATACTGCGACTGCAAGGAGTGATGTATGACAGAAAGACGAAGAAGAAGAAGAAGAAGAAAGAGAAAGGGGGGGAAATTAAAAAAAAAAAAGAAAAGTAAGTAGAGGAGTGTCTGTAGTGCATTGGTTAGTTAAATTCCAGCATTATTATAATATCACGAACTGAATAAACAGCGATTTGTGTACGGCTCGCCCGTATTTCCGGTGGGATGTCTATCCTGTCCCTTTCTACCTCCACAAATCCCCCTCGTATCCCTCATCCCTTTGCATTGCTTTCCTCTGTTTCCCTCTCTTTCTCTCTCTTTCTCTCTCTCTTCTGCTACAAATTTTTAATTCCGTTTCTTAATCATTTCTAATCAACTTCATGTTTCTTTTTTCTCTCCCTTAATCATCATCATCCTCTTCTATTGTTCCACCTCTTCGTAGCTCTCAGATCCTTGTGCAATCTTGTAGATCCCTCGAAAACAAATTGAAGCAATAAGAATCAACAAAAACCATTCAAATCCTTTTCTTTGAGACTTACCCACATTTTCTACCAACTCGATCTCCGTTTACGATCTCTATCATCCCGTGATTCTTCCACGAAAATTGAAGAGCTTGAACTATGATGAATTTAGCCCAAGAACATTCAAATTTAAACCCAGAAACTAAATTTTGAAAACTCAATCAAAACTCCCTAATCTCGTACCTCTTTGTCTAAATTAACTCCAATCTCACTCTTAATTGGTGACTATCGTATTGTATTGGTTCGAGAGAGAAACAAAATATTCCTCATCAAGCTAATAAAATCTCTCTTCTATACGTGTTTTAAAATTGTGAGATTAATATTGATCTCTAACGAATCAAAGCGAACCATATACGTTAATGGTAGGCTTGAGTTATTACAAATAGTATCAGAGTCAGACACTAAATGATGTAATGATGATGACGTTGGGGCAAAGGAGATGGATTATGAGATCCCACATTTGTTGGAGATGGGAGCAAACCATTTTTTACAAAAGTGTAAAAGCCATAAATAACAGACAAAAGTAGACAATATCCACTCACGATAGACTTAGGTTGTTACGTTACATTGTTCGACAACTCCAACGATCCAGACTCTTGTTCCTCCATCTTAAACTCCCGCATCGTTGGAAATCCAGCGTTGAGATAGGTTATACCATAGTACAAAAAAATATTCCAATATTTATTTATTTTAAAATATTACGTAAGTGTTTTAGTTTTATCTAGTAAACGATGATGGAACAACGTGTATATAACTTTTAAAGTATTGATTATTGAAAGCTTAGAGATAAATAAGCCAATGTGTTATGATTTCCTTTGACAAAAAGTAAGGTAGCATATTGAAATAGCGTAATCATTTCTATCCGAATTAGGGACACTATAATTAATCAGTGGTTGGGACAATATTGATGTTTGTTAGTTAAGAACTTATTTAAACCTCTTTTTTAAGATTCTTTCCCTACTTTGCTTACACCATTTTGTCATTATTACAACAGGTGATTACTTTTCTAACAAATGAGGTTAATTAACCTTATTTCAAACATTAATTACCTTTACACCCCATTAACTAACATTAATTCATTACTTTTCAAAAACATTTAAATTCTTAACTAAATTTAAAAAACTTTTAAAATCTATATATTAATAAAATTGAATAAACGTTGTATCACAAGCTTAGTTCACTTGACAACATCCCTCTCTCTCTCTCTCTCTCTTTATTTTGATTTTCTCTCTCTCTCATGCAATAGAAAAGTTGGCCTTTTGTTGTCTTTCTCCTTCAATTTCCCAAAAAAGACATTAATTGCAAAAGAAAAAAAAAACACTACTTTTCCAATTTTAAAATCCATTGTTAATATATATATATATTAGACTAAATTAATACAAAATAATAATAAAATATGAATAATTTAAAAGGCCGACAGACGGTTTTCATTAATATATTTATAAAGGTAAAGGGTATTAAATGTTATTTAAATTATAAAATTTAGAAGTATTTTTATTAATTTAGTCGGGAGATTAAAAAAAACATAAAGTAAAATGAAGAGAAGAAGAAATGGGAAAGCAAAATAAATAAAGGGATTGTAGGTGTAGACATTATAATTAGCAAAATTCATGTTCATTATCATGTGGGAATCTTTTTTCCCCAAAAGGAAAAAGGGGCAATTTTGTAAATTGGAACAAAGTGTGGACAAATGTGTCAACAGCAATTTGAGAATGGCAGGTCCCTTTCAGACTCATCAATTGCAATAAACCCAAAATACAGGGCTACCCAGACCAGACCCTTTTTTTTTTTTTTTTTTTTTTAATTTTAATAATTAATTTATTTAATAAATTAAATTATAAATAAAAAAGGTGGAATAGATGGACTAGGAAGCTCCATAACCCGGACAAAACGGGTTACAACTCAATGCCCAATCCGTCCTCTCTCAGTCTCTGCTTTTATCCTTTACTGGTAGCCTTTCACCCCCACGCGCCCTCTGCCGGCGTGTTTCTCAATCCTTCCACCCAACCTCTTCCGCCAACGTGTCACACAGAACTCGATAATTTTGGTATTAAATTTTATAATTATGGAAAATTAGTGAAAAATTAGTGCATATAATTAATAATTCGAAAAGGAAGAAAGAGGCGAAAATGGGAATTATGCAAACATTCCGATACTATTTTGTTATTCTCTCGCAAGTGTTTGAACCAAACAAGACATAAAGGTGAAGAGATCCTTTACCTAACTTGCTCGTGGTTTAAAGGATACAACTCGTTTTTTCCTTGTTTTCATTTTTTTTTAATTTCCTCGGATTGCCCACTATTTATGAGTCAAACTAACCCACAACACAAAATCTATCTTTTCACTAGAGTATACCCAGACATGATTCTATATGTTACCAAAGAAGGAGGTCTAGTATGAACAAAGGTATATCGTCATTAATGAGATCTACCCCATCAACTATGAGTTATTATGTAATCTAATAATGAGATATTTGTATCTTTTTTTGTTAGCGTATTATTTCAATCATGTTGCGTTATTTGTTGAGTAATTAATGTCCCTCTATTATTCTAGCCACCGTGACGATTAAAGTTTTAATTTGAGTAATGATTCGATTAAAAAAGTGGGCGTAAAGAGGGATTAATGTTAATAATTAAAATGCACCCTTTGTTGAAAGAAATATGATTTAAAAAGTGTACTTTGGAATAAAAATGGATAATTAGTAATGTGTGTGTTGGTGGCTATGAGTATAGGGCACGGCTATTGGTCATTGGGAAACCTATCACCAACACATTATTACAAATATAATCTTTATAATAAGCTTTTTTGTACCATCTACATCTACGCCTCCCCAAGCCCTACGCCCTGCCTTTTATAAAAATATTAATCTCTATAATAATAAAAAAATAATAATTTCATAGGATGTCTCTCTTTAATCAATACCATCATCATTCATTTCAATAAAAGACAAATTCTTTATTTAATTAAATGTTTTTTTTTTCAAAATTCATACCCACAAATAACTTTCCAATCAATTAACGTTATTGTTGTTCTCGATCAAAGAGAAGTACTTATTATACCCATCAAGGTCGGATATTATTAATATTTACATTTTAATATGATAAAAACCATTTTAAATTGAGATGAGAATGAAATATTTGGATAAATTTAAATTTTATTATTAAATAATTTAAAATTAAGGTGAGTCTTGTTGGGTTTATAAATCAATTATTGTGATGTAGGGAGTGGAAGGCTCACGTGCAAGGCATATAGGGGCAAAGGATAACAAAGAACAAAATGTTAGCCCCTACATGTGGACACATCAATTTGTCGTTATTATGATAATTAAAATTCCCATAATCAAGTTGAAAGCGTTACGATATAATGTGTTTGACCCACCGGCCATGGGTTTAACCACGGTCAATTTCTCAAGTCAAAACTATATATTATAATGAATTATTATTAAAAACTTATAAAGTTTGCACGAACACTCGGCTTCATTTCACCATGAATCACTCGAGAATTGGAATAACTCACCAAAAGTAACCTTTCTTTTTTACCCCAAACTTTTTTGAAAATTCGAGATTGGATTCACATGCAATTTTTTTTTTCTTTTCTTTTGACCAAAATCAAACTACTTCTGCTTTATTGAAATCCGTCAAACTCATCCCATGGCCCTACAAATTATAGTATAATTTTTACTTTTGTAAGTATCTTAATTATTACCCCACGCAACAATTTACTTTTAAATCACTTAAAAAATATATATATTAAAATTCGTCAGTCGGTTACGTATTGTTGTTAGTCTCACTATTTTAAAACGTGTCTATTAAGAAGAGATATTCACGTTTTTATAATAAATGATTTGTTCCTCTCTACAGTCGAGATGAGATATGATGACCATTAAAAATAAAGTTTATTTTTAACCGATGAAGATGTGCATGGTATGACGATGAAAAATTTAGAAGAAGAGAATGTGAATAAATTGATGGGGTTAGAAACAAATAAGTGGTCGTTATGAACAATCATTTACTCTTTTTCTCCTTTTCTTTTTTCTAATTAAGACGTGGACCATTGTGACCCATTGATTACTGAGGGTTGTACAAAAGTTTTTTCCTTTTTTGTTCCTTTCTAATTTTTCTCAAATTATTGTGCTTCCAATACCTTCCGTTACTACATGGCGAGGTAAAAATCAAGAGAGTAAATAAATTATTTGAATAACCTTAAAACTCTTGGTCATTTTCAAACAAACCTCACTTTTTACCATTAACTTAATAAAAATACGTTATAAATTTTAATTAATTAACTAAAAACTAAAAAAAATGAGTAAAAGTATTGATTAGTGATAAATTTTCTTTTTATTTTTAAATTAAACCAGAAGCCCTTACTTTTTCTTAATCTCAGAAGAAAAATAATGAAATTAATAGGGGGGGTGGATTAATGGAAGCCCACTCTAGAAATAAGGTGCGTGTAAAATAACGTGGTAGAAGATGGGGGGTTTGAGTGACACGCGCGTTGAGAGGCGTGGAAAAGAAAACTAGGGGGAGATTACATGTGAAGGCAAAAAAAGGGAAAATGAAAGGATCAGAAAAAGCAGTTGTCTTTGTTGGCAGAGGAACCCTCGACTTTTACGCGGGTGTTGCTGCTGCTCCTTGTCGTCTCAGCCTTTCAGCGTACTTTACACCCTTTCACTTCCCTAATCCCTTCAATCCCTTCAATCATCTCACCTGCACTACACGCGCCACCGTCGAAATCTTCTCGAAAACTCCACCGGTTACTCGTATCTGTATGCCATTCGTACACGTGGCGGCAAGTATGTCCAGAACCAGACCCACATACGACTTGCCAAAAGGAACTAGACCGGTCTTTGTCGTAACAGAACCTGTCGGCTACTTATAAACCCTCTCGACTATGATCGTACGGTCCGCACCAGAAAATTAGTGCTAATACTCACTAAATTTGTATTACTTTTAAATTTTTCCAAAATTGCCCTTTCATGTGTCGGATTAAGGCCCGGATCCGACGCTCGAAATTTGTTAGATTTGGGCCTATTTAGCAGCTTGGGCCCGCCCAATTACTGGCCCATTGTATTATTTTTATTTTTTGAGATCCGGCGCCGTCTACGGTGGCTTCCGACTGGTTGAGATGAGGTGGCGGCCAATTGTATAAAAAGTCAAAGTCGACTTTGTCTCGTCGGCGTCGGTCCCACAATCCAATTAGCAAATCGAAAATTCGTCGAAGTTTGTTCGCGGGGAACCTATACTCTTGCTCATTTGGCGAATTTTCTCCCACATTTCCTCATTTCCGAATCAGTGACTCATCTTCATGTTCATCTTCTTTGACGATTTTTGATTCGTTGATCTCCATTTTCTTTGACCATCTTTTGTTTGTTTCCAAATAACAGCGAAATCAAAGCGTTCGAATCAGATCACCCCTTCTAGCTGTAGGTATGGTCCTCCCGTTACTGAAGCTTGGAACGCTAGCGTTGAAAACTCTGAGCAAGCCACTCGGTAACAGGCTCAAGAAGCAAGCTGCGTTGCACCCCAGATTTAGGCAGTTCATCATTAATGTCGCCCAGGTATTCTTAATTTATTTCTGCATCTCCTGTCTTTCTTTTCTTCTTTGAAATAGGCTCCATGGATTTCTGTTCATTGGTTCTCGATTATTTGATTGTGGTTGATTATTCTGTACTGTTTATATAAGATCGCCTGTCGTTGAGCTATTGCTATTATAACCAATAATTCAGTGCCCCTTTCATGGTCTACTTTCAAGTTTTTCCTCTGATTGATTGGTTTTGATCATTCATTGATGCTTTATCTTCTCCTCAAACAGTTGTGCTTGTTGGATTAAGAAGCTCTTCAATTGTGTCCCATGCCAAATAAAACTTCTGTCAATTGTGTTCCATGCATTAAAATTTCTGAGCGTTCTCTGGAGATGGTCACTAGTTGTAAAAGTAATGTAATATTTTCAACACGTTAAGTGACTGGTAATCTCCTAAATCTACCTAAATTCTTGAATTGCGTCCCTCTACTTATAACCTCCAAACTCTAGCGAGCTTCTTTAACGAAATTCACCCATTTCTACCAAGACTATTTATCCATCCAAGATCAATCCATTTGTGCTCCATTCTTACCTCAGAAAGCTTTTTCAGTATCTAGTTGAAAAACCAGCTATTTTCTTCCTAAACTATGAAGACGGGAACAATAACTTGACAATGTCCTTTAAATGCAAACTAAGCTTCAGAAAGAATGCAAGGAAGAACTGTTATCATTCTATTGGTTAGAACACTTGGACAAGCTCACACTAATAGGTTGCAAGACTTGTAGTTCATATAAATTCCATTGATACCAAAGTTGATAATGCCTGTCTTAGAACATCATGGAACAACTAATAAGTACACGAGGTTGGCTTTGGGAGTATTTCGTAATTCATCTCTTATAAAGTGCTTTACCTATCGGGACTAGCAATTTCATTATTGTTTTTTTTTTCTCTCCATGCCAGAATTCCCTAAATGATGCTAGAGAAGATTTTTTTCTTCTTACCCTTACTAAAACTACTTCTATAGAAAACGTAGTGATATTCACTCAAGCCTCCGACCTATGAGGGGAAGAAATTTGTGAATGGACACTTCCAAATATTCGTTTATTTCAGGTACTGTGTTTCTCCTTCACAGACTTAGGCTTCACCATCAAGGAATGCCAGCCATCGATGAAGTTTTACCTCGAGTCATATCGAGCGATTTGTTTTAGTCTGTCCAATTGTAGATGCGTTAGAAAGTACAATCTTCAAAGGGTTAAGTTGCATTGATTGTTTAGGGCGACACTCAAGTATCAGAATTAAAGTGGGTGCTTCATGTTTGAATGTAAATTTGCATACTGCAAGTGTTACTTTATGAGTAATTCTAAAGACTGCATTTCTTCAATGCTGTAACTAACAGAGTAACCATCGGATGTCAACTCAAATGCAAAGACACATATATAGTCATGCCACTGATGTAGAAATTCGCCCTCTGGACGAGGAGAAAGCAGTTCAAGCTGCCGTTGACCTGATTGGCGAACTTTTTGTCTTCTCGGTAAATACTCATTTTCAAGTAGAATCACTCCCTTTTCTTTTGGTTGACAATGTCTAAGCTGAAACATATTATATACCTTGTATGTGTATGTGCTTTTGATCTCTTACAGAGCTGGCATTGATCATTTTATTGATAATTTTCCTTCACGTTGGATATAGGTAGCAGGAGCAATAGTGATATTTGAGGTTCAGAGAAGTGCTAGATCAGAAGCCAGAAAAGAAGAAGTACGCAGACATGAAATGGAGGTAATGATATAGCTATTTTCTTCAGTGGCATAACAGCACAAAACTTCGTAGATCACATTTTGCTCTTTAGTAGTATGGCTGTTTGAATTCACGTACTGATAGAGCAGCGAACTCTTCTGGGAGAATTGTCTTTAAAGAAGATTTTTACTTTTTAAGGCTAAGATTCAGATAAATATTTCAGGTAAAATACACTTTTGGTTTGTGAGATTTGAGCTTGGTGTCTATTTATTTGGAAAATTATTCTAAATTGTCCCTTAACCATTATATTACCAACATAAACATGACCTGCAGAAGGGCATGGCTAGAATCCACCAGACTATCCAATCTACAAGATCTCTGGTTAGAAAGGGAAGGTCAAAGAAGAGAGGCGCATCTTGGGTTTGGTTTTGTACTGTGAGGAAGGAATTGGGTTAATCTTTGGAGAAGGAAAAAATAGTTGCAGTGATAAAGACTTGAGAGAGTTGAAAGTTGGGGACAGACAGACACAAAGTTAGTATTACCTAACCCACACCCCCGAGTTGAAAGTTTGGTAACCACTTGAATTGAGGAGTTGAACTGAGGTAAGGTTATGATGCAAGGATATAGGAATGAATCCTTCGACCATAAGAAATATTATTGTTGGAATGACTGATCAGGGGTTAGCGACAGAGTGAACTTATTCCCATAGGAAATCAACACCTATATTCCTCACCACTTCTAGCTTTACCCATCCAATTGTGTAATCTTTTGGCCAATCCAACCCCACCTCCTCCCAAGAAAAAAGAAAAAAGAAAAAAAAAAAAAAAAAAAAAAA
>NW_019268557.1:1040686-1042626 GCF_002738365.1 Cucurbita moschata | reverse complement strand
AAAAAAAAAAAAAAAAAAAAAAAAAAAAAAAAAAAAAAACTCTTAATATCAGGTTTCTCGTTTTGTAGTCTTTTCTGATGTGATTTATTATATTTAGGCACTGAGGCAAAGAGACGAAAGTTTATTAGCAGAAATGGAACTTCTGAAGCATAAACTTGTAGAATTGGAAGAACATGCCAGAGGACGAGGTCTTGGTGGCATTTTGAACTTCAAACATGCTCATTCAGAAAGTGGGAATTCAGCAAAGCCCGCTTGATTAAGTTGCAAGTTTGTGCACCGAGGGCGGGATATGGATATGATCTAATCAACATGCTTCTGAACAACCAAGGTGTATTTTCCTAATTCTATTGAGATTGCACCATTTTTAACCCTTTTGCTATTGGTATTAGTATTTTACATGTGTAAATGAATATGATTCAAATAAAGTTCTTTCTGTCACCCTGCAAAATTGGGGTATAAACTGTGGAAGTATGGAGTTAATGAAGAATTTCAGAATCTCTCTCTTTCTGTCTTCTGGTAGAACTAGAAGTGCTTCAAATATTACTACTCTCCTTTGTTTACAGACAAGTGTTATCTTTTTGGTCTTGAAAAGTAGATTTGCGGATCATATTGTAATTTACAATTCTAAATTCTGTAAAGATTAGCATCACTCCCTTTTGAATTCTTTAGGTGGGGAAGATAAAGTTTGAACATTCTGAGACTTTGATGAGTATTACGAGATGTCAGTGAGCTGAATTTATGAAATTATTATAGTCCATAACTTATTATTCCTCAGAAAAAGTGATGATTATAACACACAGAACCATGTGGATCATTACTCTTCCGAGCTCGATTGGGTATCTCTCTGTTTTGAAAGGAGAACTATGTTGAAGAGGAGATAGTGTTGGTGGGAATCTAGGAGATGGATAGTGGAAATTTCCTTTATTCTTTTATTCTCCTATTTAATCTTTATTTATTTATTTATTTATTGGTTTTCTTTTGAAAAGTTTTACCCTTTTTCTAGCTTTTCCTTTCCATGCCTTGTTTTCCTAAGCAAAGCATTCATTGGTTCTTTTTTTTTTTTTTTTTCCTTATTTCAATAATGATTTTTTCACTGAAACCCATGGACCAAAATAAAAAATTAATCACGTTTTTAATAATAGCATAATGTAAAATCATATATTGTCTTCTAATTTTAAATTAATTGTTGGGATTAATCGTTAGTTACTATTATTTTTTAATTAATTAAATCTTAAATAAAAAGATAGGTTTAGTTATAATTTTAAAAATATTTTATTTTCTGAATATACCCCTTGTATTTTTATGTTATTGAGAAATAGAAATTTTAGCTTTTTTAATTGAAAAACGAAAGAAATAGGGAAGATTTGGAGAGATGAATTTTTGAGAAAATAAATAGTAAAAAGTGGATTTTACAGCGAGTAAAAGAGTAAAATAATATATTTGGAGAAATTTAATTTAATTTGGTTGGGAAGATATATGAGACGGTGGGAATGAAAGTGGAGGGAAGACGAAATGGTTACAGAGTTCCCAAAAGCAAAAATCATCTGTGTAACTCTTAACTCTCTTTCTCTCTCTATCTCTATTTCTCTCTCTTCTCTGCGCCTACAAAATGAGATTTTAGAGTGAACAAAATTGGGGCATCCAAGGTATTGGAGTGAAGAGAATCTGCTTTTCGATCACTCCCTTCGACGCGAATATTTCACTTCCATTTGTTCTTCCTTCTTTTCTCTTCTTCCACCCGGTGTCTCTGCACTTTCTTGCTCCATATTGTGGCAGCTTGAAGCCCTGTTCGTAACTAGGGCTTGCGACTTCACCTGCTTCCAACTTTGCTGCCACTTCCCCGGTAATTTTATGTCTGCTCTATGGGTTTTGATCTGATATGGGATTTGCTTTCTTCGCTTCTTCCAGTTTTTTTTTTTTTTTTTTTTTTTTTTTTTTTT
>NW_019268557.1:1026028-1040386 GCF_002738365.1 Cucurbita moschata | reverse complement strand
TTTTTTTTTTTTTTTTTTTTTCTTTTTCTTTTTCTTTCGTGTCCATTATTTCTGTAATTTGGTTCCTTCATGCTCATACTCATGTGGATCGGCTTGATTCCGATTATTTCTGAAATTGACCACTGCTCCGACTAGTGTTGAATCGAACTTGCTTCAAAAGAATTTTGGGGTTTTTTATTTTTTTTCAATGGGTTTGTCTAAAATCGATTTTTTTAATTAGTTCTTCCGGCTAATATTGCTTCTCCTTTGATGAATTTCTGAGCATCAGTATACCTCAGTTGGTTCGTTTTGCTGCCTCTCTGCTGACATTAATGGATGATTTTCCACAGATGTTATCTAAAATGCACTTCTTTGGCTGAACCTCGTAGGGTCTAGAAGAAACGTTAAGAGTTCTGCAATGGGAAAACATTCGAAGACCAGTTGCAAGTCGGCTTCCCACAAGCTATTTAAGGATAAGGCAAAGAACCGGGTCGATGATCTGCAAAACATATTTGTAGATTTGCAGTATGCAAGGAAGGAGAGCCGCACGGTTGATGTGTCAGTTCTTGAGGAACAAGTCCATCAGATGCTTCGTGAGTGGAAATCTGAGCTGAACGAGCCCTCTCCAGCATCCTCTTTGCAACAAGTTAGCGTAGTATATTGAATTCCTTTTCAGTGCTTAAGATGAAGAGAAATATGATAATCTGCATAATTTAAGTATGTGGTATTGATGATGATAGCATAATTGAATTTAAGTGGTGAATCATGAATACTTCAATGTGAAGGCATGCATTTTTGGATGATGATTATTTTAATGTATGTTTGACTTAGGGTGGAAGTTTTGGGTCATTTTCATCGGACATTTGTCGATTGTTACAACTTTGTGAGGAGGATGATGATGCGTCTAGTCCATTAGCTGCTCCTAAGCCTGAACCTAAAGAACAAAATTTGCAGGTTGGAGATGCTATGGCACATCAGGAGGTGGGATTTTTTTAATGTCCATTTTACGGATAGATTTTACATCGTTTGTGTCTCAGTTTGTCTTTTCCGCTTTTCTTTATTACTGTGGCCCTTGATAGCTGTTGGATGTGATGGAGTATGTTTAAACGAAAGATGAAAGGTCCAATTGTTTAGAACTTTTCATGCTATTTTTGTCTTGATTCCGGCTTTGCAAAACATAACTGCAAACAGAAATTTTAGATTTGAAAATGAATTATCCAATTGTATTTACTAGGAAAAAAAAGTTATTGCCTGTTTTGCAACGTGGCTCTTGGCCACGATCAATTCTTAACGCCCTATTAGATTGGATATGGGAATCATAGCAAAGAAATGAACTTTATATGCATCTAGACCCTTGTTATGCAGTCGCGCCATGCATGTCGACTATGATAGTTGGTGAAATTACAAATTTTGCTTCCAGCACTATGTTTTCCTGACCATCCCTTTCTCTAACACAGATGAACATTGGGATACAAGCATGGAGTTATTGATACATGCCTTTATGGGATTTTCTATCTCTTGCCCCATGACCTGGACTTTGACCATGCAATGTGTTTAAACTCTAAAAGTTGCATGAATATAAATTTTGTTGGGGAAGTTGGTTCCTTCCCTTCTATTTTAATTTTTTGTGCTTTTATTGAAAGAAAGTACGTCTTTGAAAATCTGCTGCCTTTCATGCTTGTTATTATAGGTTCTTAGTATCACTATTAACCTACTTCAGGGATTTAATGTGAATCGTATACACCAAGAACCAAGCTTCCCTCTAGTTGATCAATGCAAGAACTCCCCATCAGGAGTTCATGGTATGGTTATGAATAACATGGAAGGACCTACACATTCGGAGTGTCATCCGTTTGATTTACAGCAAGGCATTGAGCACAACTTTTACACTATCCTTAATGCTAGAGGTTTGTGTGGAGAGGGTGCAATTCCTCATGTTTCTGGCTACTGTCCCAGCATTTGCCCTCCACCTGCTGCTTTTTTAGGCCCAAAATGTGCGCTTTGGGATTGCCCGCGACCTGCCCAAGGGATGGATTGGTGTGGGGACTACTGTAGCAGTTTTCATACTGCCTTAGCATTGAATGAAGGCCCTCCTGGAATGGGTCCGGTGTTACGACCTGGTGGCATTGGTCTGAAGGATGGTTTGCTTTTTGCTGCTCTTAGGGCAAAGGCACAAGGGAAAGATGTTGGTATCCCTGAATGTGAGGGAGCTGCCACGGCAAAATCCCCATGGAATGCTCCTGGTAAGTTCTTGCATTGATATGAAATGCACGTACTATAACATAGTTGAAATTGGTTGTATTCAATTGTTAAATATGCTTCGTTGAACTACATTTACCCAACATCTCTTTCTTATATTGCAGAGCTTTTTGATCTGTCAATACTGGAGGGTGAGATGATTAGGGAGTGGCTATTCTTTGATAAGCCTCGTAGAGCATTTGAGAGTGGGAATAGAAAGCAGAGGTCTTTGCCTGATTACAGTGGACGTGGTTGGCATGAATCAAGAAAGCAAGTGATGAATGAGTTTGGAGGGCTGAAGAGATCTTATTATATGGATCCTCAGCCACTGAACCACTTTGAGTGGCATCTTTATGAATATGAAATTAATAAGTACGACGCCTGTGCTTTGTATCGATTGGAGCTGAAACTTGTTGATGGGAAAAAAGGTTCCAAGGCAAAGGTAACCAACGATTCAGTTACTGATTTACAGAGGCAAATGGGGAGACTGACTGCTGAATTTCCTGATAATAAACGCCTTGTGAAGGGGAGGACCAGAATTAACACAAAAGTTGGTATTGGAAATGTTTACCCCTCAGCAAATAGAGTCATGCCACCCAATGGAACATATGACTATATGCTGCATGCACAATATGATTACCTGGTGGAGAATTTGAGCGAATATTACCTTACATAGTTATGAAGCTCAGCTGTTGAATGAATTGCAGGCTGATGGTTTCAATCGGAATATGATGGAATCGAGTTTACGGTTCATTCTTCCAGAATTCGGTTTTTCTTTTTGGCCTCGAAGAACATAAATAACTCTTTTTTTCTCTTTCTTTTTTTCTTGTCTCGTGGTATACCATCTGATACTCATGTCATGGTAGCTGCAACAGATACACCCTCATGATGGAGCTTGTAACTTCTGGAAACGGTAAGGCAGGTTGTTTCCCTGATATTTTGGGTTACAATTTGCAACTGGAATATTCTTAGTCACTGCAACTCCGCAGAAGACTAGTAGTGATATACATATTTGTTTCCGCTGGTGATACAAACTCCAATAATGGTTTAGGTCCTCTGGATTTCGAGTAAATGTAATCCGCCTACACTATGTTATGTATGCGGATGATACTAGTTTACATTTTATTTGATGTCAATTGTCAACATACACATCTTGAGTAATCTTTTCAGTCATCTCTCAAGATATTGAAATTTGTATATCGCTCGAAGGTTACAACCTTGTTGACCATTATCAGAAATGTATATTTAATGCATCATTTCCTGTTGCATCCTTCTCTATTATCCTGTCTTTGATATTCTTAATGCAAGTTGGCTGAATATTAAAAAATGTTGAAGAACAAGGCAAGGGGGTATTTGTAGGTTTCATTTGCAAATAGGCTAAAATCTATCTTTAGCAGATGTCTCATGCTTCTCTGGACCCAATTGTCTGTCTTACATGAGTTGTGTCACAGTAATACATACAGTTGCTTGTAGCATCTGTATTTATTAAACAGGAAAACTAATCTGGACAACATTAATACAAAATTTCCTACGCTATCTGAATGACTATCTATATTGACGACATTGAGGAGATCTGAGCGAAATGCATGCATGGGATGGCAACTTCTTTAGGAGGGGCTGGAAGCCTGTAAGATTATCCAGGAGCGGCATTAGTATCTGAATATCCAAATTTTATGTTGAGAATGGCGTTTCTGCAAATCAAATACTGCTGCCTGCAAACTCGGGGTATTGACTAATATGTGGGCCTTGCCAAAGCAAAGTAAGCATCAGTTTTCACCGACATAAGCAACTCTATCACAATCACCTCATTCGGGCGTCTGATCCTTAACCCAGATTCAAAAAGGCCTGCTTGATACACAGAAAGATATTGCACAAGTTGAGGACAATTTATTAGAGAGAGATTTTACACGCAAGAAGAATTTAGCTTACCCGGGGACAAGTTCCTCCCACCATATAATTGCTTTGCTAAAGGATTAGCAGCCCAATAGTTAACAGCAACCCGACTGGTTGGTTGGAATCCTACAATCTTTCCTTCAGTCGACAAGACCACCTAAGTTTTGACGAGCAGGTGAGCAAGCACATCATATATAACCAATAAGTAAACAAAAGGTACTTAATAGTCAATGTACTCTAGTAAGAGAACTTTTGATATTGAGCATGCCTTATGCAGAGTCTTGGACTTCGAGAAGTATTCTATTTAAGACTAACCAATATTGCAGGCAAAGGTGCTGAAAGCCTTATCAAAGCTTGAAACATCTTCAAACCAAACTTTTGTGGAGCAGTTTCACAAATATTTAAGGAATGGACACTTTATACTTGCCTAAGAGAAAATATAATTTGGCTTGTCAAAAAGAAATAAGTTATTATCACAAAAAGACCATTAAGGTTTAAACTTCAGACCAATTAACTTGATGAAAGAAGATGAGTGCTTGTTGCATGTATTTAAAAATAAAATAAAAAAAAATTGATCTACGGTTTCTGCAAGCTAGATGGCACTGACTGGAGGAACACAAATAATGGAATCCATTGAGATAGATAATGAGGTAGTTGTGGAAAGGATGAGGAAGGAAAGTGAAGAGATTTTCAAATTTGATCTGGAGAAAGCTTACAACTCCCGTAGAATGAAAGTCCCTTTTACAGAGAGATCTTTCGTTCCAATCAGTTAAACTGAAGATAGAGCTGCATTTAGATTTTAGACCCAAGATTGTTGATCCTTCTTAACGGAAAATCTAGATTCATATTTTTTACCTTGAAGTCTGGAGAAGTTTAAGCCAAGCGGTACACTTTTCCCTCCTTATTAATCCTACTGAGAAACATGCAAAGTAAAATGCTCTATCATATGGCTAGGCGGGTTAAAAAGAAGGCTCTAGGATTGATAAAGATAATGTCCATCACACCTTGCAAATCACACAATTCTATTTTGACAGGATAAGCATGGCTGAAAAACTCAGTCTTGGAAGCTGGCAGAAAGAGAAAACTGGAAAATAGAAGGAATGTGTCCATAAAAGGGGGTTGCAGTTGGCACCATTATGGAAGAAGAATGTACAATTTGTATAGAACGAGAGATTGTATAGGGTCATGAGATGATTGGAATAGTTGGCTGTCTGGTCAGCTTGAACACTATTTTTGTCCCTTTGATCCAGTGTGGTTTCTGTACTGGTAATTTGACAGAGAAACCTAGCGCTGATGGCAAAGTGATATGAAAAATTCACAACTAACCTAATGAACTTTGACATAGAATCATTGTGTTTCTGATGGAAAAGAGAGGGTAGTTTACGGGAGAACTAAAAAGGGGAGGCTGCTACAGTCCTTGACGTAAATATTTTAAATCCCAGGGTATGATATCACATGAGACTAGAATATGGTAATAAACCGGCTTTGGAAGGGCGGATGGCAGGTTGAGCAAGCACAGATGCAGAAATTTCTTGCTTTAGCTATCACAACCTCACAGGGGATTCGACGAGGCTTGGAGGAGGAAACCAAGTCCTGGAAAATATTATCCCGAAGAAGTTTGAATTTAGTGATACTTCGTGACTTCCGCATTTTCTTGTAGTTGCTGAATGGATTCAGCCCTACAAATGGTGAAGATAAAAGGAGGTGAACACTTGAATCACTAGGTGAACTCTCTGTGAAGACTGTTTTCAAGGATCGTGGATGCCAGATCTATGTTAGCTAAATTTCAGCACTATTAATATGGAAAGTTAGAAGGATCAAAATTCAAAAAGGTGAAATATTTCGGTTAATTGGTTTCTCATGAATACCTTAATAGAGCTGAAGTCTGCTGAGTAGAAATGCAGATGAAACCCAAAGTCATCTAGTCTTCTTGTGTTCTTATTTGAAGTAGGAAGTGTGGGAGTTCCTTCTCCTTTGTTTCAATTTCTCTAGGATCCTTAATCTCTCAGCCAAGTTTATATAACTTCAGAGAAAATCTAATTTGACCTTAACGATTCGTTTTTCAGAGGATAAAAAACACCCCGTTGCAGAAATAATATATTTCAAAATTCAGTTTACCACACCGCTTACCAGGAGATGAAAGAAAGTTTTATCGGCATGCTTAAGTTTCACTACTTGCATTTGAGCAGACAATGCTCAGGTCTTTGCACACTTTTTAACAAAACGTGAAACAATGCAATAAGCAATTATGCAAGTCATTCCCTGAATTGTCCCAATTAAGAGACTGAAGAAAAAACAAATAAAAATTCAAATCACCTGATAACTAGCTATGTCCTGAGCAGAAGCTTTCACTCCATCAACATTATCTTGTTCTATCGTACCAGATGGAGTATCTTCACTACCTGTATCAGATTCAACCACCCTCAAGTAATCAGGAGCTTCCCCAATCCACGCACCAACTCTCTTATCTGTGTGTACATCACCGTGCCAACCGAAGGCATCTTTTATAATATTTACAACTGAGATGCAGTATTCTTCCAACTGTCAATAAAAGGTTCATATATTAAACTTTACATCTCAATAAAAATATGGATTATGTCAGAAAATGGAAAATAAAGGGGAAGTCTGGTGAATACCTTTTCTGCTTCTATAGCCTGATTTTTCACAGAGCTAACTCCATAAAGTGATGAAACCGGCTGTTCTACATTATACCTCCCAGACACATGAACACGAGGCAAAAAATATTGACCAACAGCAACAATAGTAACAAAAAAAATTCCACCAGCTAAAGTCTTGGATAGAAACCCCCAGGAGGAATAGTTTCTCTGCAACATGTGGAGCATATACTTCAATAGCAAACAACTTTTGTTCCCAGAAGAAAGAAGAAAACAACTTTCCTTATGGTTTGCAAAGAAACCAATATACAATCAAATACATACATACAAGTAAGCACAATGCACATACATTTATAATTACATATGTGTGTGTACATACAAGCAGATACCTTTTTGTTTATCAAGTTAGCAGAATGCACGATTGCACCACATTGCAGTTGTTTATCGGGCAGAGAATATACATCTTCATAGAAAATGTCTAATATGTTCGCCAATCCTACCTGCATAACGAATGGTCAGATAGTCTTAGAATAAGAAGTATGAACACTGTTATAAACAGTGTCTGCATGTCTAACGTACCTTAAAGTGCTAGATTGATTCCTATGTAATATATCTTGGATTCAATACGAACATATTGAAGATATGCAACACTAACATGGAAGAATATTTAAATCAAGGAACTGAGATATGCATGAACAAACATGCAGAAACTAAAATAATAAAGATAATGTTAAATTTTACTGGATAAAATTTAAAGACATGGTTCAAAAATATTACATTATTGAAGTATATACATAACTATTTAATTTTTCCTGAAATTGAATAGATGTGAAGACAAGTTTGTGTCCTTAATTCTATACACCACACACATTATTAAATCTGAGATTGTTAATGTGCAAAATATATAAAGATAATATTTTGTTCAGTACTCGCCATGCTTGAATCTATAAAGAAGATGTACTATCATGTCCATATCTTGTGTTTGGATCGATAGGTAAGTAGAGAAATAAGAGCGTGTTTAACACATATTTATGATAACATAACTATTGTCCTCGCCGAAAGGTGCACTCCAAGAAGGTAGCTCTTGAACTAGGCTAAATAGTGAAAATACCATCCCTGGACACATTAAGATAATACAGAAAGATAACGGCTGAGAAGGAAAGATCAAAATACCATTTGGGAGTGGGTCAAAAGGACTTCCCACCTATTCTCAGCAGATTCTCTCCAGCCTCCAAATTTTAAACCATTGAACTGACGAGCATCAATTTGTAGCCTGTACGAAGGTACATACTCGCTAGCCCATGCACTGAATTCAGCCCCACCGAATTTTTCAAGTTCAGAGAGTTCAGAAGGCATCCACCAATAGTTCTTCGATTGGAAATTCCTACGTTTCCAGCTCTCCTTATTTGAATTAAACTTTTGTAATAGACTTTTGGCATCAGCTACCTCATTGTCCAATAACTTGTAGATAATAACTGAAGAATCCTTTGATGCAACAATTGTGGACTTCCGGAACCAATCAAAAAATCTAGTTGAAGTTCCACTTGCTGTACTATTGACAAATTTTCCTTCTGTATTTCGAAGAGCGCACAAGCAAACAGCTTCTGCAAGTACAGAGATGACTCGTTCCTCAGATGAACTGAGAGTGAAAGACATTGGAACCTGCCGATATGAAATGCATAAGAGAACTGAACCTATCAGTATCATGCGAAACCTGCAGCATAGACATGCTACTGTGATGTTTCAATTTTTCAAACAAACAAAAATCAAAAAACACGAAAAATAGAGGAAAATAAGGCGAAATGACAAACCTCTCTTGGATTTTCAAGATCTTCCATATTCCTTTCAGATCCAGGTATAAAGATAACCAGTTCAAAGCTCCACAGCTGTTGCAATACTACTTGTCTAAATGTCATAGCAAGTATATTTTTGGATGAGGTACTCAAATTAAAATCTTGAGCGAGAGACTTTTTGAGATTCCTAGCCTTTTCCTTGACTTCTCTGGCAGGTAAAAACTGTTAAAACAGTTAACTTAAGAACGACAAGTACAATCGGAGGTATAATTTTTATCTAACAAATTGACGATATTATAGCAAGACGGAGGAACAGATACCATGTGATAGATTATAGTTAAGTTGTGTTATACAACAGGACTCACATTTTCATATATGAGAACATTATACTACCGTCGACGTAATTGTAAGTGAACATCGAACAATACTTGAAATGGACATATTAATCATGGAGCTATTAAAGATAGCAAAGAACTAGAGATGGAGAACACTACCATGTCAATCACATACATCAATTACGGAGTTAATTGTTTCGATGGTGGAAATCAAAATAAGTTTTTTTTTTCTAAATGCAAGTAAAAGTGGCGACTCCTGAAACTAACGTGCCAGGTGCAAACGTTCGGGGCAACGCATTTACGTCAAGACTCGAATTCATTCCAATATATGGAAACTATAGTGATGCCAATGAGTATTCATAGTTGTGATTCGCAGATAGAGCACCAAATTACGCAGCCAGGTTAGCAAATAACACACCAGCCGGGTCGAGACCGTGCTGTGCTCGTCTGAAGTTCCCGGAAATACAGTCTCCACAACCATTGCAGACATACCAGAATCAAGGTGCTCAGAGGCGGCTTCACCGCCGTCAGCTGCAGCTGCCGTAATAGACTGCCGGAAATCGACGCCTCCGACTAGAGTAAGCCGAGATAAATCATTCTCGTACGTCCGAACGCAAGGAAGAATCTTCTCATCGGATTCCAACACAGCTTGAAGAACCTCTTCCTCCGTCGTCGGGATTGGCCTCCTACCAGAGCAAGAGATTGTAGAAAAGCAATGCCTTGAGTTTTTCAGAACAATTTTGGGAGTACGAATTGAAGGTACAGCAGACAGTCGGTGAGTTCTATTGGAATGGAAAGGAGAGTGGTGAATAAAAGACGAACTCAACGCCATTGGCGACATGGCCATGTCTGAGCGAGAGCTAGGGCTTTCGCTTTACAGTTCTAAATATGGTCTCGCTGCTGGAGAAGCGATGTTCCATGTCCAGATTTTTTTCCCTCCCAAATTCTTTTTTCGAGGGTTATTTCTCCATATATACCCTCCCCAAAATACCTACCGTTTATATTTAATATGATTATATATTTATTATTATTACTTTCGCTCTGGTTTCCACCCTCTTATAAAAAAAAATATTTTAATCAACGTTGGATTTTACAATCCACTCATTTGGGGCTAGCATCCTCAAGTTTCCACGTTCTTGTAAGTAATATTTCAACCGCTATGTAATCTTACAAACCACTCCTTTGGTGCCCTAGCGTTCATTCTCGAGTTTTTACACCTTTACAAGAAATACTTGAAGCGATGTGAGATCTTACAATCCACCCCTTTGGGATCCAACGTCCTCACTAACACGTCGTTCAGTGTCTAGTTCTGATACAATTTGTAACAGCGCGAACTCACCGCTAGTAAATATTGTCGGCTTTAATTAATTACGTATTGCCATCAAACTGGCGGGTTTGTAATGGAAAATCTAGGATTAATGTGGAGGGTGAAGATATGAAGGAAAGGATAAGCAGGTGATTATTGGGTGCCGGTTCGGGTAGGGTTTGGGAATCCGGTTGGCGATTTGCACCGCAGAGAGATGTAAACGGGACGGGAACAAAGAAGCCAACACAACTATAAATTCACTTCTCGGCGGAAAGGCGGAGAAGTCACTAACTTCGTCTTCCACAACTAAAACTAAGAGGGGACTTCTATTCTACGTCGATTCTGCTTCTCTTCTGCTTCTTCGTCCGATTCTACCTTCTCCCTGCTGCTTTTCGTTGACGATGGGAAGAGGAAAGTACAAGAGCAAGCCCACCGGTCGGCGCCAATTCTCTACCCCTGAAGACATGCGTAAGCAATATTTATCTCTCGTTTTTTTTTAACCACCTTCGGTTGATTATCGAGAAAGTCAAGATCACGAGATCTTTTTCTGCGAGTGCTATCGTCTTCTTGCCTAATGTGTTGATTTTATATATTTGAGGTGATGAATTCGAGTTGTGTTTTTAGGATACGAGATGGTAGTGGACATGGAGAGTCCAGTAGTTGGAATGATGCTGGATATATTAGTGATTTTAGCTGTTTTTATATGTTACTTCTTTATATTTTAGATCAGTTTCGCCGACTATGAGGAGGTGGTTGGTGGTGAGATCTAGGCTTAGTTGATTGTGGAAATTGTTTTACTTTTTGATGTGGATGCTGAAATGATTGTAACCTAAATGAAGCGTCGTGGTTATTGTGCGAGGTGAACGCGTTTTGCTTTGGAATTGCTTCTTAAAACTAGTAGAAGTTGGTAGAGATGGATGGTGTCGATGAATTAATCTTTTAAAGCAAAGCCCAAAACTTGATCACAACGCATTATGTAAATACGCTTGTGACTAGAGTTCTTCCGTTCTTAAGATTCACCAATAGAAGAACTGCCATACTAACTAAAGATTTCATTGTTGAGAAAGTTTAAGATGGCTGAAAATTGCACTGCTAACTTCAGTTTCTGAATTAATTGTAGTTGCCGGAACCTCCACGCGTCCACGCACGTTCAAACAGGTTCTCTCTCTCTCTCTCTGTATCTTAAGACACGCACACACTTAGTTCCCTCTACCAACAACATATAATTACAATGCCCGGTAGTTGGGTTTGTCAATTGGGTATGGATAATACTCTGATGTGTTGCAACTTTTCCTTCTGCTGCTGCTTCTTCAACTGCATGGTCTTGTTCTTTCTATTTACTTATTTTTCTGCACATGATGTATTTAATTTATTATTATAGGTAGAAGCTGAACACAAGGAGGAGGAAGAATCTGAGGAAGGATCCGAACAAGAATCGGGAGATGAAACTGATGATGAGGATAAACCTAGAGTTTGTATTCAGTCACATTTTTTTTCTTTAATCTACAAGTCTGATCGTCTACATATTTTGTTGTTTGTTTGAGCTGAGCGAGACTAAGTCACTTAATATGTTGTTAAATTCTGCCAGAGGAAAGGCACTCAAGGTATTATTGAGATTGAAAATCCTAACTTGGTGAAGCCAAAAACCTTGAAAGCTAGAGATATTGATGTAAGTTTAATAATCATCCTTACGGAAGGTTTTGCATTGAACATTGTTATACAGTGGAGGTGTAATTTCACTTCATTTTGCAGATTGGGAAAACAACTGAACTTTCAAGGCGTGAAAGGTTGTTACAAAGCTCTATTTTCTTTGTTTTAACGAATATTTAACATTTACTTAATTTTTATGTTTATAGTTGATTTTTCTTTAATTCTTTTTCCAGAGAGGAGATAGAGAAACAAAAGGCTCATGAGCGATACATGAGGCTTCAAGAACAAGGGAAAACTGAACAAGCTAGGAAAGATTTAGGTAATCCTCTTTCAATGATCAATTCTCTGGTTTAAGTGTGTGTTCTATGTTCTGAGGATGAAACCTTTTTATTATCGATGTGTCATCCAAGATTCATATGCATTTTCTTTCATTCTTTTCCCGAGTTAAAAGGGAAAAACATATAGGAATGCTCAGAATGATCACCTGCTGTTGCACTTGCTTTGTATTCAGCGTCTTGCACATTCACATTGTATAAATTTGGTTCAAAATGCGCTTTGATAACATCATGGGGAACCAATGCTATGTCCTGAACAACTTTTTTCATGTGCACCATTGATAGCTGTTGAAGGGTGTGAAAAAAATTTGAAGCCATAACTTTCATTGCACTGTCTTAGAACTCAACGATACAGTTATACAGCCTAAAGAACAGATTCTGTTCAAGTAAGGTCATAATTGGTTTGTCTGATATTGAAATTTTATTTCACCATATGCTGTGCAGAACGTTTGTCTCTTATTCGTCAACAAAGGGCAGAAGCTGCTAAAAAAAGAGAAGAAGAAAAGGCTGGTAATATATACAACAGAACACTATCACTATATAGTTCTTATAGTAACATTTCCTTGTAACATTGAAACTGATATCCACTCTCTCCCCCTCACTTTCAGCCAAAGAACAGAAGAAAGCAGAAGCTCGCAAATGAGCTCCGGGACCCTCCGAGTTCTTTTCTCTGGGACGAAAGACATGTAATCTCTACAATTTTACTTTCTAGTTTGCCTAGACTAATATTGTCAGCAACCAAGTTATATTCTCTTATTTGGCACAGAAGTGACCATAGTATTAAGCCGTTTTACATTTATAATTTACGCAAGTATACTTCTTATATCTCTACGGCATAAGAGGTTTGATTCAATATGACTTTAATATTAGGTTATAACCTTTATTCTCTACGCCTTTATACCTTATCAATTTAGAATATGTTTCCATTTTCTTCTTTAAATATTGGCCTAGAATACTTCTGAGAATTATTAGATTCAACATTGGATGGCCGAATTTTTTGAATCAGCGTATCAGGATTGTCTAGTCTATATTTCTGGGAGGAATATATATATATATATATATATATATATATATATGTATGTATGTATGTATTGCTGGGCACTATTTTTTATGCCTCCTGGTTCTTCACGCGACAAGAAAGGTGAAAAAAACAGAAGAAAAGTAAACTTTGACTACATCACTGGGATGCAAATCTCTAATGTGGTGTTGATTTTGTGGAGGAAAAGTAAACTTGGACTACATCACAGATTATCAATTAAATAGGTTAAAATTTTCTAGGTAACAATATCATAGTAAATATTAAATATTATCATCATAAGAAATAGTTAATTTTCTTTTCGCTAAAAACCCATTTTGTGTTTATCATATCACCCCTAGTTGGATTAATTCAATATTAATCGAATACTTAATATTGCTTGCAAAATTATCTCCAATTAAATTAGATATTAGCTTGTTAAGAAAAATTCACTACTGACCTACATATAAAGAAAATCAAATATTCTAAAATTGAAATATTTAGTATATGTTTTTTTTAAAGATGAAATATAGTTTTGTTATATTTAGTCTTTTTTTTTTTTAAGTTAAATATCATATTAAAAACAAAATCAAACATTTCGTAAAGCTTCATCTACATTCCAACCAATAGAAGATCCTAACGCTAATATAATGCCAACGTATTTGAAAATAATTTCATAAAAAATTGAAAATCCATTTCTAAAAAATCTAATATTCTTACATCGGACCAAATTAAAATAAATTGATAAATCATAACATAGGAATTAGAAAAAAATAAACATTAATAATGTGAATAATTGGGTAACTCTTTGGGAGCTCTCCATCTGAATTATATGATAACCCAAACTTGAATATCACGTGTAATGCACGTGGTAAAAGAGTATATAAAATAATCAAAAGCTGAGTGAGAAGTGCAGATTTTTGTTGGTAAAATTGGTGCCCTTCACCATCACATATGAATACATTTGTAAGTCACTCCAAGTTCAAGTTGTTTCCTACTCATGACTTGAGACAACCCACTCTGGAATTTGCAGCAAAAAGGGTTCCAAATTTGCAGCAAAATGTGGCAGAAAATGGAAGAACAATCCAATCACCTCGACTGTTCTTCTGCCAAAATCCCAAACAATCTCCACCAAAAAGCTCTCTCTTTTTTTTTTTTTTTTTTTTTTTTTTTTTTTTTTTTTTTTTTTTTTTTTTTTT